>NC_136504.1:74348451-74355951 GCF_053919585.1 Euprymna scolopes
CTCTATTCTCTTAAGTACTTCTCTGACGTGCTTCTTATGTTCTTGCAAATTACTGCTCTTTATCAAGATATCGTCAAGGTATGCCATCGCAAATTCCAACCCTGCGAGCATCGTATCCATTATCTGTTGAAACAAAGCAGGGGCGACCTTTAAGCCAAAAGGAAGCCTCTTTAGCTTGAAGATACCCTTGTGCGTATTAATGCACAGGTACTTTGAACATTCATCATTGACCTTGATTTGCAAGTACGCGTCTGAGAGGTCTATCTTGGAAAACATTTTTCCTCCGTTTAGTTTTGAGAATAGATCTTCTGCCGACGGAAGGGGATAATTGTGGTCCTTTAAACAGTCATTAAGGCCTGTTGAGAAGTCCGCACAGACCCTGATTTTGTTATTTTTTTTCTTCACATATACCGTCGGGCTGGCCCAATCCGTATGGTCAACTTTTTCAATAACCTCTAACTGTTGAAGTCTTTCCAACTCTGTCTCGATTGCGTCCATTGATGAAAACGGTACATTTCTTTTAGGTTTGAACACTGGGGTGGCATCTTTCTTCACTTCAAATTTGGCTTCTACTTTCACACAATGTCCAAGTCCTTCAGCAAAAACCCTTGGAAATTCTGCTTTTATATCGTCCAGAAAGTCTTCCACTTGGTTTGCTTTCTCTGTGTTCAACCTATTACAAAAAGAATTAACTGGTCGCTCCCATAAGTTAAACAAGACAAACCAATCCACTCCAAACAGACTTGTGTTCCTTCCTGGAACCACGTACACTTTGGATGTGCGTGTCTGACCATCAAATGTCACGTTGCACCTCAGTTCTCCTTTAAATTCCAACTTTTTGCCGCACACACTCCTCGCCATCTTGCTGGTTTCCATTAGTTCGGGTCGACCGATCCTTCTCCAGATATCTTCATCTATGATGCTGATGTCCGAACCACTATCCAGGAGTAATGTTACAGGATGTCCATTTATGTGAACACTGACATACTTACGCCTTTCGCAACTTTTCTCTTTCCTTGTGCGAAGCGCATTCACTTTGTCAGTCTTTCGTTTTTTCTTCTGGTCACAGTACGTTCCCTTGTAGCCTTTGAACCCACATTGGTAACATATCTTATTCCTGAACCAGCAGGTCTTTTTGGTGTGTCTCATACTCCCGCAACATTCACAATTTTGGTACTTGTGCATTCTAGGGGTCCTTTGTTCTTGGGTCTTGTACGTTCTAGGGGTCCTTTGCCTTTTTACATGTTGTACCTTGTAAACGCTTTTTTCTTCAATGCGGGTGTTGTCTCTCTTGATATTAATGAGACGTTGACATTCCTCGGTAACTTTTTGTAAAGTTATATTTGGGTCCGACTCCATAATTGTCAGGATCCGGGATCTGATATCTTTGTCCCTTGGTTCTGTGAGTCCCTGTACAAAGATTAAACATTTAAATAAATCCGCAGAAATTTCATTTAATTTAAATGATTCACATAAGCAATTTACAATACAAGCATACTCTAAATAGTCTTCAGATTCTGATTTCTGTAAATTCAAACATTTATATCTAGAGTGAAAAAGGCTATCTCTTTTATCAAATATTCTAGACAATGTATTAATTGTCTCTTCAAAGGTTACTTCCTCCGGTTTTTTGGGTAAAATTAAGTTAGCGTACTTAGTGTTTTCGTCAGTACCCAGTTTTTGGAGCAACAGTGTGACTTTTTCTTCGTCGGTCCAATCCGAACACCTCTTTGTAAAAACTGTTTCATACCTTCTATAGTATGCTGGAAATGTAACGCCAGTATCGGGAGAGTAGTGAAATTCCGACAAAGAATTTGAAATACCTTCTGCAGAAAAATTCGTTTTTTTCTCAGTTGTCGAGGTTTGAATTAATTTTTCCAAATTCTTTTGTTGAGTCGACATTTGGCGTTGAAGTATTTTTGTTTGTTCTTGTTGTGCCTCTAAAGTTTTTTGTGTCATTTCTTGATGTTGTTGTTGCAGCTGTTGTTGTTGCACTAAGAATTGTTGTGTCATTTTTGACTGTTCCTGACGCTAAGAGTTAGCACTTTCGTCAACTCAGCCAATTGTTCCATATTTAAAAAAAAATGTCTTTCTAAAATTTACAACAATGATTCCACAAAATTTCGTAAGTATACGTTTTTCGCCAATTAGCAACAAGTCTTGCAAGAATAAATGTTTCCACACAGTTCATACAATTTAGCAATAGTAATTCTGCCTAAACGTAATTTTACACAATAATACTTTTCAAATTTACACAACGAATAATGCCCGAAAATGAGCAAACTGTTTTTCAACAAAAATACGGTTGCACGAAAGAAAAAAAAAAATTAAATTATAACAATAGTCTGTTTATTTAGAGAAAAAAAAATCGTAAAAGTTCTTTTTTTTTCCCCAAAAAACGTAATCCAAAGGTGCCGGGTTCGAATTCCGCCTGCGTTCCTCACATATTTTTTTCTTCAAAAAATATAAATAAAGTTCACTTTACCGTGTCAATATCTTTCAAGTACAATTTTATTACCTTTCCGAGAGTTAATATCGGAGAAATCCGTACTTTATGTAAGACAATTTCGAATAGTTCTTTGCCGTACGTGTTCAGTAACGAAATCCTTGTAAATTTGAATAGTACACAGTCCTATTAGTACGGTAATTTATCTCTGTTAAGAGATAAGAATCATCCTTGTCGCCAACTGTTATATCCCGTTTTGACGGTATATAATAACATGACAAAATACGCCGAGTGGAATGCGTCACAAAAAGGTTTATTCGTAATTCGAATAAATACACAATACAAAATGGCTGCTCGCCTTGAAGTTGATATACGTGTAAATGAAGGAAAAGGAAAAAAGGTAACTTAACGTGTGTGAGCGGAACGCTTGTCCTGGGAGCTTGGTTAATCCTGACTACACTTGGAGAGTGTAAGACGCGAGACGGTTGGGCTAGTGCGTACCACTGAACTGACACCAAGACAATTCAAGACGCTCTTTTATACACCGTTTCGTATCCGGTGCTATCCGTAATTATATCCCTTATAACAATTTATATACATATATATATTTATATATATGTATATTTATATATATATACATATATTTATATACGTATATATTTATATATATATATTTATTTAAAAAATAAACGTGTTCACAACGGATTGAAAAACTTGGTGGGAATAGTTGTAAGCGTCTCTGAGGAGTGACTAGATGGAAGATTTACAGTTCTATGGACGAGAGGTAATTGTCCATCCTTTCACGAAACAGCTGTAAGAGCTTAACGCCAAAATAGGTGAATTTCTATTCATGTAGGTTGTGATTTTATTCAATTTATATATATATGCTCTGAAAACTCTTTTGAAAATTCATTGAGCTGAGATTATAATAGGGTTGGTATTATAGACAATTATATTCTATTATAGACAATTATATTCTAAACTTGCAACAGAAAGAGTTGTCGATAAAATAATATTATTTGCTCCTCCAGTTTTGAGCTTTTCGGAATACCAACTTAATGGCAATGTTTATTAAGGAAGAAATCCCATTCTCTCCCGCAAAAATGTTGCAATACCGAAACACAAGACTTACATTTTGAATGTTCTGCACGCTGTCAATATATTTCTAAAACGAATCCGTAGGAGAGTATTCCATCTTAAACTCAATGAAGAACACAAATCCAAGCAACAACAACAAAATCCTGTACCCTCCCAAAATAAAAATGGACATGAGAAAATTTCACACACTAAGGAATTTAAAATTAAAACCAAGAAATGCCCACCAATAATACCTGCATTAGAACAATTTGAATTGGATATGTTGAACATGGTTAAGAATCTAAAGCAGAAGAAAAAACAAAGATATATGAATAGTAAAATCAAAATTTTCAACCAAACTTCCAAAAAAATTAAAAAAGATGTTAATTTAACTGTACCAGCAGATCAGACCATGAACATTTATTCAATGAATATAGAAACATACAAAAAATTAATAATAACGGAACTGAAGAAAAATTATAGAATTGCTGATGAAACAGAACTACATAGCATTAACATGTCAACCCTAAAAATATGTGAAGAAATGGGTATAGCGGATAGAATGGAAGTATACACGCCTTTATGCCCAAGATTTACCCTTAAAGATCATAAACCAAACTTCAATAATAATCCAACGATTAGACTGGGTAGGAGCTGCTAAAAACAGCCTATCCTACCTTGACAGAGTATAAAATAGACTTCGTGGCTTAGTGGGGGATGCCCTTTTCTCTACCCTGCAACCTCTCTCCCACAGAAGAGACGTTGCGAGCCTATCCTTGTTTTATCGTTATTTCCATGGCAGGTGCTCGTCTGAACTCCAATCTCTGGTCCCCCCTCGCCAATCTTTCACGAAAAACACCCATCTAGCTGAATCCACTGTGAAAAATTTCCCCCACTCTATATTTGTGCCTAAATCAAAACGCGGATTCCATGAACAAAGCTTCTTTCTTAGAACTGCACGCCTGTGGAACTCTGTTCCGTCTGCCTGCTTCCCACCGGACTACAACTTGGATGTCTTCAAGTCCAATGTTAACAAATTCCTAATTAACCGCCCCCTTAAGTAAACACTTCATCAAATCTCCACACTAACGTAATGTACTTGCAATAACCCTTATTGCTGAGTGGCTTCCGGGCCTTGATAAGTGGTGATCACTGTGTAAAAAAAAAAAAAAAAATCCAACGATCAGACTGATTTCCCCATGTATATCTGATCTAGGTAATATAAGCAAAAAAATACTAGATAAAATAATACCAATTATAAAACTTAAAGTGAAGAACGAATTATGGATTTCATCAGTTGAAGTGATTGATTGGTTTGAAAAGTTGCCAAAATAAAGAAATGGTAAATTTATTGCTTTCGACATCGACTCATACTATCCTTCGATAACACTGGTCCTCTACGATAAGGCTATTAAATTTATTAAAAAATCAACTCCAATAACGAGACTTGAAGTTGATATAATCAAACTAGCCAGAAGAACTATAGTAAAATATGACAACAAATTATGGACTAGAAAAATAGGACAGCAAACTTTGACCTGACAATGGGGTCACCGGATTCTGCGCAAGCAACTGATATAGTAGGGCTATATATTCTAAATGAGTTTGGGAGCAAGATCCCCGAATTGAAAGGAGGTCTATATCGGGATGACGCATTTTTCTACATAAATGCCAGTGATAGGATCCTTGAAAAAACAAAACAAAAAATTAAACAATTCTTCAAGGAACTTAACCTTAAAATTACCATCGACATTAATCATAAAATAGTTAATTTTTTGGACATTAAATTTAACATGAATGATAAATCTTATTGTCCATACCATAAACCGAACCAATTCTTATACTACATTGATGCTAATTCAAACCACCCAAAACCCATGAAGAAAGCAATAGTCCATAATATATCCCAAAGAATATCTAGATTATCGAATAATATAGATAAATTCAACAGTTGTAAAGAATACTACAATAATGCCCTATGTAGATCGGGATATAAAGAAAAAATAAAGATACAGAATATAAGTATCAAATAAAGATACAGAATATAAGTATCAAAAGAATAGAAGGAATAATAATATAGTATCAGATAATGCGGCTATGAAAAAAACAACTTAAAGAGGAAACCAAATAAAAGATATGTATAAAAATACAACTACCAATACTAAAAGACAAAATACTAATATTAAGAATAATTTAAGAAAAGATAAAAAGAAAAACAGACGTCGATCACAAATCTGGTTCAACATTCCGTTTAGCATACATATCAAAAACAATATACCAAAAGAATTCTATCAGATATTAGACAAAAACTTTCCACCTGGAAGTAAATTGGGCAGAATAATTAACAAAAACACTGTTAAGATATCGTTCTCTACAGCATCAAACTTAACAAGAAGCATAATAGGATCAAATAAAGTCAAAATAGAAAAAATGGAGAAGACAACTAATAATGGTAACACTGTAAATAATAACGCAAGCAGTTGTAACTGTAGAGTTCCAACATCATGTCCGTTAAATGGAGAATGTCTAATATCAGACATAGTGTACAGATGCAATGTGGTTACGGACGCTGGTACTGAAACATACCTTGGATCAACTGGTTGCAAGTTTAAGCAGCGTTATAGCAACCATGTTGCATCATTTAAAATAATTAGAAATAATGTGAATAATATTGATAGAACCAACCAAACTAATAACCAAATAAAGAACAACCTGAATAAAAATATGAAAATTAAAAACGATACTTTACAACTATTAAATTTATCTATATTATTCGATAATCTAGATATTCTTTGGGATATATTATGGACTATTTGGGGAAAGGGTCAGAGATCTCATAAGTAAAAGCATAAAGTATGAACTAAAATGGTCCATTATAGGGAAAGCAAGAAAATACTATCCATCACAATCAGGTAGGTGCGGCTTATGCATACTAGAATCTTATCATATTTTAATGACAAACAACAAATTACTGAACTCACGCAAAGAAATTATCCAAGGATGTCTGCATAAAAATAAATTCCTGTTATCTAAACTTAATCCAGACTAAATAAAAATAGGCTTGATGCAAAGTATTCTATAAGATAAAAAAAACAAAAACAAAAAAAACTAAGACCAGAGATAATGTAAAATTAAATTATAATTATAATAGATAAAGAGGAATACCCACAATAAATGAATAATTATGATACAAGATAGAATTACAGAAACACCTAACTTGGTTTAATGTAGTAGTTTAAATTCCTAGTGAAACTAGAGCTGATATAATTTTTAAATCCTTCTTTCAACGCACTGTTTTCAGAAGTGATTTAGATCTAAAGTTTTTTTTAGACGTAAAAAAAGAAAGTTTTTATTGTTTTACTAAGTTTGATATAATCTCCCGGTTTTTAAAACCGCAAGTCCATGTTGTTTGTGTCAGTTCCTTAATTCATTATTATAAGCGTTAGCTTCATACTTCTCCAAATTACTCATTTATCACATTTTATTTTTTACATGTAAATATTATCAAGTTTTAACTAGACGTAAATAAAGAAGTTTTTATTGTTTTACTAACTTTCACATAATCCCCCATTTTTTTAAAACCTCAAATCCATGTTTAATTGTACATATTCTATCCTGGATCCTGAATTCAGGGTTTGATCGATTTCTCATTCGTTCCTCGAACCCGTGAAATCTAAATAAAAGCTAAAATTAAATTAGAATATCCTTAAAAAGTGAGACTCATTTAAAATAGTGCCCCAAAATAGACTAAAAACAAAGTTATAGGAAGATGTTCTTGACAGTAAGGGTTGTACGAAACTAAAAACTAAGTATAAATACGAGCTCCATTTAATATGGAGGGAAAAAAAATAAACGTGTTCACAACGGATTGAAAAACTAGTTGGGAATAGTTGTAAGCGTCTCTGAGGAGTGACTAGATGGAAGATTTACAGTTCTATGGACGAGAGGTAATTGTCCATCCTTTCACGAAACAGCTG
>NC_136504.1:74363451-74470951 GCF_053919585.1 Euprymna scolopes
TGAAAGGTCGACCTTCAAAACTATACTGATCTTGTGAAAATTTATATATTGGTAACTAAAAATTTTTGACCCAAATTAATTAAAAAGCTTGTCCTATCTCTGAATACCCTTTATGTAAAATTTCAAATGTTTGAGTAATTTAGTAGAGACCACAGCGGTCAAACTTTTTTAAAATTTGATTCCTATTATGACCCCTTAACATTTCTTGGCACACGCTGGATTTTCTGTCCTGTTTATTTAAAAATCACTTGGATTGGTGTTTGGGTAGACTTATTATCAAGTCTGTATCAAATTGTTTCCCATCTGTTGCTCTTTGCTTGGTTTATCGTGTTAAGTCTGCATTTTCTTCAGTTGTGAATGATGGTTTGCCCTATATCACAAATAGTAATATGATTTATCAATTCAACTGTCATGTCAGTTGAACCCGTTTAAATTTGCAGACAAGAATAAACCATGTTCCAGCAAGCATCAGACTAGGTAAGCCTCATCACCCCTAGTTCACCTTGGAATCTACTATTGGTCAGCACCTCGCTGAAAATCCAGCCCGTACCAATGCATATAAAATGGCCTGTTTAGGATTTTACACTGGGCTGACTCTTCAAATCACTTGAGGATTCTGGAGTCAGTCTCTATCCTCTCATGCAGGCCCCCTCTCTGTCGACAGAAGGAATTCATAAAATCTATGGACTTCTTAGGGGATATATTTTAAATTTTAACTTCCTCACAACATATCCCCATTTTGTACATATATTTTATAAAATTGTACATATTCTAAAACGTATAATTTACTCATATTTTTTTTTCTCGTATTCCCATTCGCCCTTCATTTAATTTTATATATATATATATATATATATATATATATATATATATAATTTTTTTTTTTTTCATTTCATCCATTCTTATAATTTTATAAGTAATCCCCACTTAAGTCTTCGCTCTTGCATGACATTTGTTTTACACTTGATAGAAATTCAAGGATTGACTCCTGGTGAGTTTGTTGATGAAAAGTGCCCCTAGAGTCTTCCCGACCTTATTTAAAGTGCTTTATTTGTACCATAAAACGGTTATTTATATATACATATATATGTATATAGGTATGTATATATATATATATATATATATATATATATATATATATGTGCATGTATATGTATGTATATATATATATGTATATTGATAAACATGTATGTGTATGTATTTAAATATATATGTATTTATGTTTATGTATGTATGTATTTATATATCTATATGTATACAGTTCTATATTTATTTTCATCTAATTTCCACGTCCATTTATTTGTAAAATAATGTGTGAAATTTGCCATCATCATCATTATCTACAGCAGAAGTGTGTGTCTTGTTAAAACAATTTTAGTTATTTAAAAAAAGTGCAGGCGTTTTAGTAATGATCTGTTGGGTTTTGTTTTTGTCTGACTCCTACGTCCATTCCTTTGTAAAGTTGCACAAACTCTTCAACGAGTTACTATGTCTTCTACAAATTGTTTCTTCTGGATTGTTTTTGTTTTTTAATGTCAAACTCATTGAATTGTACCCATCACCTTCAAAGTGATCATTGGGGATATATGACTTTTGGAACGCTCCTTCATGTGTATTTATCATGTATGTGTGTGTGTTTGCATGTGTGGATGCATGCTTGTATGTGTGCCTCTATGTGTGTATGTTTACATGTGTGTGTACATGCATATGTATGTTTGCGTGCATTCTGTGTGTATGCATGTATGTGTGCATGCATATGTTTATTTCCATATGTGTGTGGGGTTAAGAGGGCTCCCGTAAGCCGTGGTGAAGGCAACCCCTCTAGAAGCAAATCTCTGATTTAAAAAAACATAAAGTGGGAGACCAGTACCCGCATTAAGCTGGTCTGCAGTTTAATTTGTTGCTGGCTATCTTGCGCTTGCTTGTTGCTGGATCTCAACATTTTGAACCGAGAGTACAAAGCTAAAACTCTGTAACATCATCTGTGTATAGATACTTCCTCAGTCCTGTGGTGATGGAAAAGTTATGACGCACGTAGGCTTGAAATGCATGTAATAATTGATCTGCCATCATCATATGTATATATATATGTATATATGTATGCATGTCTATATATGTACGTGTGTATGTATATGTACATATATATGTATCTGTGTGTATATGTTTGTGTGTTTATCTATGTATATTTATGTGTAAAAATGCATATATATGTATGCATATGTAGTTAAATATATGTGCATGTATATGGGCATATATGTGTACGCATTTGTATGTGTATATGTATGTTTATGTGTGTTTGTCTTTGTATATGTGAGTATATATATGTATGTATGCGTGTGTGTATGTATGTGTATTATGTATTGTGTATCTATGTATATATGTGTGTATGTTTATAGATTTGGGTATGCGGGTATACCTACTACCTCAGGGAGATGAATGTTATGTTTCATAGTTTCAGGTCACCCTTGGGCAAGGTGTAGTACTTGTTAGCCTCCCTCTCAAGTTCTGGAGGGTTACTATATTATGAGAACTAGAAGACATTTTTGGGCTCATGGAGCGTCTGAGAGAGTGGCACTCGTCTGACAAGACGTTACAACTATCATATATACATATATATATATATATATATATATATATATGGTAAGTGCTGAGGCATTATGTTGAACAAAGATGGCGACAGAAAATCAAATTGGTGAAGAATCAATGCAGTCCTGATCTTGAGTCGTTTCGTGAATGAGGCGACGGCTAACAGATTGAAACCAAAATTCGACATTTTTATAATAACTTTTGACGCCTCTAATTGGTTGATTATTATAACTGTGGTTATAAAAAGGATCGTCGAAATCATTGGAGTCATACCCTCATTGTGATTCAAAAGCATTTTAACATTATATATGTACATTTATGTATAGTTATGTATAAGTATGTATTATATATATATATAAATATAAATATATGCATACATATACATAAGCATAAATATATATATATATATACATATATACATAAACATATATATGCATATATGCATATACATAAACATATATACATATACATATATGCATATACATAAACATATATTCATATATCGTCGAAATCATTGGAGTCATGCCCTCATTGTGATTCAAAAGCATATATATATATATAATACATACTTATATATAACTATACATAAATGTACATATATAATGTTAAAATGATTTTGAATCACAATGAGGGTATGACTCCAATGATTTCGACGATATATGAATATATGTTTATGTATATGCATATATGTATATGTATATGCATATATGTATATATATATATGTTTATGTATATATGTATATATATATATATATATATGTATATATATTCTCTCTCCTCCGATCTTGAGCACGTAGTACAATGGGGAAAGGAGTGGCTGGTTACTTTTAATGCATCTAAAACCAAGCTTCTCTCTTTACATCATCAACATTCTGATCCACATCTGGCATCAATTGAAATGAATGGCTCTCGTCTTCAGGAGGCCTCAAGTTTTGACAAGCTTCTTGGCTTGACCATTACTCCTGATCTTAAATGGAACACGTACATCAAATCTGTTGCCAAGGCCGCTGGAAAAATGGTGGGATCTTTCTATCGATCCGGTAGATATCTCACTGCTGATGCTATTCTCTATCTATATAAGAGCCAGGTACGTCCAAGGATGGAATACTGTTGCCACATCTGGGCAGGAGCTGCTAGAAAGGACTTGGCCTGCCTTGATAGAGTTCAAAATAGACTTCGTAGCCTCGTAGGAGATGTCCTTTTCTCTTTCTTGCAACCTCTATCTCACAGAAGAGATGTTGCGAGTTTGTCTCTGATGTATCGTTATTTTCATGGAAAGTGTTCGACTGAGCTTCAATCTATGGTCCCCCCTTGCCAAACTTTCACAAGAAAGACTCATCTAGCTGTAAACACTATCAATAATTACCCCCACTCTTTATCTGTGCCTAAACCTAAACGTAGATTCCATGAACAAAGCTTCTTTCTTAGAACTGCACGCCTGTGGAATTGTCTTCCGTTTTCCTGCTTTCCGGCTGACTACAATATGGTTGTCTTCAAGTCTAACGTAAATAAGTTCTTGATGAGCCGTTCCATATAAGTTATCAAATTTTCCAAATTTTCATTACTAATGATTACTATATTGTCCAATTTCTAATGTACAATCTTTAACCCTTATCCTTGAGTGGCCTCTTGGCCTTGATAATGTGGTGATGCCTATGTATAAAAAAAATAAAAAAATATATTTATGCTTATGTATATGTATATATATGCATATATTTATATGTTTATGTATGTATGTATATATATATATATTTATGTTTATATATATATAAAGCTAAATGTCTGTGTGTGTATGTGTGTGTGTGTCTGGTCACGAATAGGCTCCTAAAAAAACTGATTACATATAATGATAGATGTATCGAGACACAGGAATGGGTATGTTTGATCTGGCAGAACGGTGGTTCATTAAAATTGTGGGGTCTGCATTCGCGCCTGGTCCACAAAGTATGGAAATAAAAAATTAAAAAAAAAAAAAGACGTTTACTAGTGTTTCTGATATAGATGTGCATAATAATACTTTGATAAGTATGTTTGAACTTAAATGGGGATGGTATAATAAAATTGTGGGGTCTGCGTTCACGCCTGGCCTCAATAGAATGAAAATAGGCACAAACTTTAATAAAGACTTTTGCGTATCTGCGTAAGTATACTTTGATAATTATGTTTCAGTTTGAAGAAATATGGAATAATAAAATTATAGGGTGTTCATTCGCAACTGACCTCCGTAGAATGGAAATATGTCACAAAGTTTAACAAGGTTTTTTAATATAGATCACAGAATATTGTGATAAGTGTTTCAGTGTGAACAGGTATGGTATAATAAATTATGAGGCTTATCTATTTTATTTTTACTTTCATCATATTTTGCTTTGGTTTTGATACCCCCAAATTCAACCCAAATTTACAACCCTTCCTTTTCATAACCTATCATACTTTCATAATACACACACGGACTTTCAGCTTTATATTATATATACATATATATATATATATATACATATATATATATATATATATATCTACATATAGATATGTCTTTAGGTATGTCTATATATATATATATATATATATATATATATATATATATATATATTGTTAGAAATTTCAGAATGCAAGAGCGATAACTGCTAGATTGTTCCAATCACGCGATTATTTTGACCAATGAAATTGCATTGTTTCAGTTGCTGCGGAGGATTCAGGAATTGGCGGGAATATTGTGTTTCTTCAAATAGATTTCCATTCCGTGTCGAGCAAAGCAGACGCGTGGTGTCTCGCTCCGTGCCAAATGAACTATAAGGCAGGGTTCTATTCTATTTGTTATCTCCGCTCACTTAAATGCGGATACAAGCCTGAGGCAAAAATGTTTTATGGACTAATTACATTCATCATCATTGCCCGCAGGAGGGCATCCTTTATTATGGAACATCGATCGCAATGTGTGTTGTTCTTATTTGACCAGTCTGGAAGGATTTCGAAGAAACCTCAACCACTTCTACAAGCGGCCGAATTCAACTAACATCTTCCACAGAAGAAAACTACCTACACCTTTCGAGGCATAAACTACCCACCATTTGGCCGAAGCTAAAGAGGTGCACTCTTTTGCAAATATGGACTCATTTTACCTTTCTTGTAAATAAAATATTCTTGGAATTTAAGGTGAGCCTTTGTTGCTTTTCTGAGTGTCTCTTTCATTCTGCCAAAGGCAAAAACGAGTAAGAGAAATTCTTACACCGTTTTTATTGCAAAAGAAATCCTCCCTCCCTCCAATTTTTTTTTCTTATGAGTAATAACGTTCTTATTGCATAAGATTTCGATTCCCCTCCCCCCCCCCCCACATTATTTTGGATTTTTTTCTTTCATTGTGTCGCCTTTACAAAAAATAATATTTAATATTCATTTTTATATTTAATTTGTAATGGTCCTTAAAAGACCATGTGCTTTGAAAAAAAAATAATATATTGAATATTCATTCTTATATTAAATTGTAATGGTCCATAAAAGAACTTATTCATTGAAAATAAATATTATTTCATGTAAATCGTAACTGAAGTTCATTTGAAAAAAAAAAAAAATTATTTCATGTAAATTGTAAACTGAAGTTTTAATTCGTAAAAAAAAAAATACCTTTCAAATATTTTACGATAATTGTAATGGTTTAAATAATGTATGGAAAGAAATTATATATTAATTCTTGAATTTATAATTGATTCATTGTTGAAATGTGTTGTCGTAATGTCGGTCTGAACTTTCCTTATGGGTTTAAATTCCTTGTTCATTGAGATTTTCGAATTTTGTTGACGTCACCCCCTTCAAATAATAGTTGTTTCTCGTCGGAGAATCTTTTTCGTGCCCTTTGCTTTTATTTCCCCACTTGGGAACGGCCATTTTTTTTTCTCGTGTTATGTCCTTCGAACATGGCAAATTCAAATCTCCTTGGTTGAATAGAGGCTAAGAAGTTTCGTATAACGGCTTCTTTGGATTGGATGAACGAGAGAGGAGGTGGGCGTTGTATAAATAATTTTTCTTCCGACATCAAGAAACGGTTGTCTGAAGTGGACGATTTATTAGATCAGTTAATTTTGAAGTCCCCAGATGAGGAAAGACTAAATATCTGTCATGACTTCGAAATGTTTAAGGCGGGAGTCCACGACAGACTGGCTGAGCTCCAGCCGGAGATTGAGAAATCAAGGGATATTGTTCCCATGAAAATGGAGTTGGAGTGCCCCCCCTTTAGTGGGGATCCCACTCCCAATAAGTTTGAATTCCGTGGGTTCCTAAGGAAATTTGAATTCTGTACTGCGAACATGAAAAGTGCAGATAAATTATTATTGCTAAAATCCAAATTATCAGGAGAGGCGTTTAATATTATTTCTAGGTTTGATGTGATTTCTGAGAATTACGACACAGCTTTGAAGTGTCTGAAGGAAAAATATTTAAATCCTTCAGCAATTATGAACAAAATATTCGATGGCATTATTCCGCAACCAGAGCATTATGCATCTTTGAGGGATATCAGCATCCTCCTCCAGCGAGTCAAACTCGAACTGACGGAGATGGATAATTCCTTTGGCACGGATTTTCTTACAGATAAATCCACCTCAGGAAGATTAATAGCTCATATTCTGTTCGCTAAATTTCCGAACAGTGTTCGCAGAGAAATAATGAATAAATCCTGTGAACGGTTTCCTTCTTTAAAGTCTATTTTAACGTATACATTTGACGTTATAGACATAATAATGGCGTCGCCTTTAAATGCGTCAAGGCAGGAAAATTTCCCGCCAAACATGTCAAGTTCGTTGAATGCTGGAACCCTCGTGGCGAAGAATTCGGAGCCAAAACAAATCAAGTCCTTTCAGAGTAATAATAACTCTAAGTCTTTCGTCAAAAATGGCGAAAATAAATTTTGTAAATTGTGTCAGGTTGGTCACTTGACAAGAGTTTGTTCTAAATTTCCAAATTCGGAATCTAAAATTATTTGAGCGAAAGAATTAAGATTATGTCTCCGGTGCCTCGGTGAGCACTCAGAGTCCAGTTGCAGGGGGGTTAAGGGGTTCCCCTTCCATTGCAGTAATTGTGGTCTAAAAAAACCATTATTCCTTGATGTGTACTAAAGGCTCTAGGTCCTTTGTGGGACGTACTTTCGTGGCGGATCAGGACAAGAGTTTAGTCCTGTACTCAAGATATCTATGAAGGTTAAAGGGCACCCAGTTTATTTTTTCTGTCTGATAGATACGGGTAGCCAAAAATCCTTTTTCTCTAAAATAATTCTGGACCGGGTGATTCACAACCGTAATCTAAATCCTGAGACGGTACAAATGTCCGTCAATACTCTTGTGGGGAATAAGTCCTTACATCTTTCAGAGCTGGAAGTGTCTATTAAATTGGGACATCAGCATCCTTTTTATCATTCTGCATTGTTTGCTGAAAATTTGAAATTGAAATTTAATGTAAACAGTTTGACGAGATTACATCGAATTTAACTGAAAAAGGGTATAAGTTTTGCCCTGGTTATTCTGAACTAAACGGTTCTAACATTCTCGGTATCATTGGCCTGGATCTTATTCATAGAATCCATAATCTCAGTTTAATTAAGTGTTTGGGAGGTTATGCTTGGAAACTCCCCAATTATATCATTCCCTTCGGTGAGGGGTTAAGTTTTTTAAACAAAAATGATAAGGCTGTGGAAAAATTGCCAGCCTTCAATCAAGTTATTAAAACACTCCCTATGTGTCAGTCATATTTAATTGATAGTGTATTAAAGCCAGTAGCATCTTACGAGGATGTGCTGCAACCTTTTTTTGACGGTCCTGCTGTTGAACGTGGAGTAGAAAAGTTTTTTTCTCTGAACTTCATTGGCATTGAGGATGCCAACCAGTTGTCTTCAATTGATAAAGAAAAAATAAATGCCTTCGAAGAGGTTATAGTTCTCCAGGAAGGAAAATATTACGTCGAGCTGCCTTGGGAGCATGACAAGCTTCTCAAGGTGGAGTCCAATTATGTGCCTTCACTGCGAATAATGCATAGGGTGGCCCAGTCCTTGGAAGGAAAAGGACTGTATAACGATTATATACAGGTCTTCAAAGAATACGAAGACTGCGGAATTATCAAACCTTTCTCCGTTCCCCATGGAACTTATGAGAATTATAAATGGATTCCCCATCGGCCAGTAATTAAAGAAGGTCTGGGAATAACTACAAAAATCCGCCCTGTTTTCAATTGTTCGTTGAAACGTAAAGGTAGCATTTCGATTAACGACGCTGCTTATTTGGGTGTTAACATGACTGCATTGTTGCTAGATATTCTACTAGCTTTCCGAAAAGAAAAATATGTGCTTTTGAGCGATTTTCGCAAAGCTTTTTTACAGATCAGGTTAAAATCTATTGAAGATAAAAATAGATTTTGTTTTTTCCTTAAGGTAGATGGCAAATTGTGCGCCTACCGATTTAATACTATTATATTTGGGTTCAATGCCAGCCCTTTTATATTAAGCTTTATACTTAAGCATCATGCCAAAAAATATGAAGCCGATTTAGCTTCACATTCGATTTCCAATAATTTCTATGTTGACAATTTAGTTACTACAAATAGTGACCGAGATACTCTAACCCATGTGTATAATAAAGTCCGCGACAGACTCAGAGAAGCGGGGTTTGAACTCCAATCCTGCAACTCCAATTGCACGAGCATACAAAATAAAATGATGGAAGACGGTACTATCTCGTCTTCTTCCCCCACCTTTGAAAAAGTGCTGGGGTATCAATATTCTGTTTAAAGGGATACCCTTAAACTCGCTCCATCTGTAATAGATGGCAATGCCAATATCAAACGCAAGATATTATCTCAAGTTTCAAGTGTATATGATCCATTATCTTTACTTCTTCCTGTCACCGTGCAGGGGAAGATTATTGTTAGTCAACTGTGGAAAAAGGAGTTGTCTTGGGATCAACAAATCCCTGAAGAAGTTAAGGCCACGTGGCAAGCACATGCCAACGAGCTGAATTGTATAGGGGACTTTGAATTTCCTAGATGTACTCTCCTAGCGGAATCCCCTGTTGAAATTATTTGCTTTAGCGATGCTTCTAAGCACGCTTATGGGTTTTCCGTGTATGCGAAACAAGGTGCTCAGTGTTCCTTGATATTCGCCAAGGCAAAAGTGGCACCCATCAAGGGAAAATCACTACCTGTTTTGGAATTATTAGCTATATTTCTAGCGTTTAAAGTTATTCCACAAGTTTTGGGTGCTCTAGCGCCCATCAATATCAAATCCTTTTTTGTCGTGTCTGACGCACAAGTAGCCCTGTCATGGATTTTGAATGGGAAAGCTGCGAGAAAAAATATATTTGTAGAAAATTGCGCGTCAGACATTAATAAGTTCATTGAAAACATTAAACTTAAATATGGTATAAACCCTAAATTTAGATATGTTCCTTCGTCGGATAATCCGGCTGATCTTTTAACCAGAGGTATTACTGCCTCTAAGTTCAAACAATTTTTCGAATTTTTGACCTGCGGACCAGATTGGCTTAATCAAGTTGAAATCAGCTGGCCCACGTCCCCCTTGCCTTGTCTTAACAATGTTAACAGGAAGATGGTAACATGTATGTTCTCGGATGAAACTGCTTCTAACGAGAATCACTTGCCAATTAAAATATCTGATTTTTCCTCATTAACTAAGGCTATTAATGTCTTAGAAAAAGTTGTGAGATTCGGTGATAAATTATGTCACCGAAAGACTGACACCGTCAAAATAGCTAAATTGTTGCCCTTCTCTCATTTACAAAGGGAAGCCTTTCCCACAGAACTTGCTTATTTGCAACAACCCTCTAATAGGGCTGCTCCCCCAAGAGTTATGGCCCTTGGGTTATTCCTAGATAGGGAGGGACTGATACGGACTCAAGGACGTATTCAGAACTCCGAGGTTTTTCCATATGAAGTGAAATTTCCTATATTGTTAGGAAAAAATACCCACCTGACCAAATTGCTCATTATTGAAGCTCACCAGAATTGTTGTCAAATTCAACCCTTAGCAAGGTGAGGCTATCGGGTTTTTGAATCCCCCAAGGGAGAAAGGCGGTGAAGTCGGTTCTCCGTGACTGTGTTATATGTAAGAGAATTAATTCTCTACCGTACAAAGCACCCTCTGGGTCTCAACTGCCTTCTGATAGAGTAAATTTTGTCCGGCCCTTCAAATGTGTAGGGGTGGATTTTACTGGACATTTTTTTGTCAAAAACAATAATGAGGATGTCAAAATGTACATCCTACTGTTTACTTGCATGAGTTTACGTGCCATACACTTGGAATTGGTACCGGACATGAGCGCAAGATCTTTCTTGTTAGCGTTCGTTAGGTTCACCAACTTATTTGGTGTACCAACTCATATGCATTCCGACAATGCTAAATCTTTCATAGCGTCGGGTATTATATTATCAGACATATTTGTGTCTAATGAATTTAGAGAACATTTCAAATCCACTACTATTGTTCATTATACAATTCCCCTGTACTCTGCATGGCATGGTGGAGTATGGGAGAGATTAATTAAAACTGTGAAACAGTGTCTTTCCAAGTTGTTGGGTAGGAGGAAGGTCGGTTATTTCGAGTTCCTAACCGCCCTTTCAGATGTTCAAAAGGCCATAAATGATAGGCCACTAACATTTATTTCAGCTTCTGATAGAGGCCTTGATGGATTGACTCCCAACCATTTCTTGCAGACAGGATATCATCCCCGCCTGCTTATCAATTTTAGCGGTTCAGAGGACCCTTGTCCAGAACCTCCAAATAGAAATTTGCTCTTACATTCCCTTGAAATGAGGGATGAATTTGTCAGTAAATTTAAACGTAGTTGGCATAATGACTACTTGCTCTCAATTAGAGAAGTAGACGCCCACATTACAGAAAATGAAACCTCTAAAATATCAGAGGGTGAAATTGTTCTTATCAAAGCTCCTAATAAGTCCCGGCCCTTCTGGGGGTTGGGTAAGGTAGTAAAATTATTGGTCGGAAAGGACAACAGGGTTCGTTCAGCCTCAGTGCTGAAAGACGGGTGTGTCCAAATTTATTCCTTAATAAAGATAGATAATAGAGATAAAACATAACCCTGAACCTGCATTAGCAGAATTTGCGGAAGAAGGAGGCCCCTTCTTTTGCCCTACATGTTCAGTCGCCAACGACGGAACAACACCTATGGTGTGTTGCGACTCATGCAATGAGTGGTACCATTTTGGTTGTGTCGGGGTCGACCAACAAGTTACCGTTGAAGATTGGGTGTGTCCGGATTGTGCGGACCAAAAACCAAGTTAATAATTGTATATTCCTTTTATAGACTCATCAGTAGAGTCATACCTTTTATTACTAATAAATTCTCTGTTTGCCATAGAGAGATTGTTATAAGTTCAGATTGACAACAGACACACATTAAATTTAATTGCTATTATTGTGTTAATATTAAGTCCTTTGGGACAGAATTTCATTGTAATAACTTGTCCAAATAGGTGACAATCATTAATTTCCCGATAAAAAAGGAAAGAAATGAGTAATCCATTTCTTTCTCTTCCTTCCGTTGGCAGTGTGTTAGAAATTTCAGAATGCAAGGGCGATAACTGCTAGATTGTTCCAATCACGCGATTATTTTGACCAATGAAATTGCATTGTTTCAGTTGCTGCGGAGGATTCAGGAATTGGCGGGAATATTGTGTTTCTTCAAATAGATTTCCATTCCGTGTCGAGCAAAGCAGACGCGTGATGTCTCGCTCCGTGCCAAATGAACTATAAGGCAGGGTTCTATTCTATTTGTTATCTCCGCTCACTTAAATGCGGATACAAGCCTGAGGCAAAAATGTTTTATGGACTAATTACATTCATCATCATTGCCCGCAGGAGGGCATCCTTTATTATGGAACATCGATCGCAATGTGTGTTGTTCTTATTTGACCAGTCTGGAAGGATTTCGAAGAACCCTCAACCACTTCTATGAGCGGCCGAATTCAACCAACATCTTCCACAGAAGAAAACTACCTACACCTTTCGAGGCATAAACTACCCGCCATTTGGCCGAAGCTAAAGAAGTGCACTCTTTTGCAAATATGGACTCATTTTACCTTTCTTGTAAATAAAATATTCTTGGAATTTAAGGTGAGCCTTTGTTGCTTTTCTGAGTGTCTCTTTCAGAAGCCAAAGGCAAAAATGAGTAAGAGAAATTCTTACAATATATATATATATATATATGTATATATATAAGTAGATTGTAGTTTGCTTGAAGCATTGTTGAAGAAAATTATAAGGTAAAATTAAAAGCCAAGAACAATGCGAGATTTTTTTTTTATAGAGTAAAATTAAATGAAAACAAAAGAAATAAATTTCTTTTTTTTGTTGTTTGTTTTTCTTTTTCACACAAATTTTAACTCTATACAACAGTAATTTTTTTTTTTTGTTGTATTCAATGGTGTTATAAATCTCAATATATTTCAGACCTATTAGTCCTTTTTCAAGAGAAGACAGCGGAAGAGTGTTCAAAATTGGAAAAGCAGCCGCAGAGTTTGCCGCGTGATACCGCGAAATATAGAACAAAAAATGACGTTAGGAGAACGTTAAAATAAATCAGTTGATGTTTGAAATACTTGTTGCGTTTGTGAATCAAGGGAGATGACTATTCAAGCAAGGGTTTTTTTTTGTTTTTTTGTTTTCTATTATTATTTTAATTATTGTTTTTCTTATGTTTTAAACTTATATTATTAAAGCGGAGCTCAATTCCAGTCTATTGTTTAGTGTGGGAGTATTTTTTTAAATAATTAAAGATTCGAGGATACGAAGTTGACCTACGTTTCTTGAAGAAGCAAGAATGTTGATGTGAAAATCTGGTTCTGAATTAATGCAAGTGCGAATATGTTTATAGAACGACGAAGCAGTAGTGTTTAAGTGCTCTTTAATGCGGCGGTGAAGCAATCTGGTAGTGCTTCCGATGTAAGATGCACTGCATTTAGCATATTGTAGGTTGTAAACAACGTGGTTCTTAAAGCATAAACCTGTGTGTGATATTGGGCAATTAGAGAGTGAACAAGGGGAAGGTGTATGCGATGGATGTTTTCGGTTGAGCTGTTGTCTTAAAGTAGATCCAGTGTGGATGAGTTGAATGTTGAGTCCCTCGCTGCGGATGGCTTTTCGGATTGAAGATGAGATTTTGTCACTGAGGAAGGGTAGTTTTAGAAAACAATTGTAAGAGAAGGGTCGGGTGTTTTAACGTTCTCCTAACGTCATTTTTTGTTCTATATTTCGCGGTATCACGCGGCAAACTCTGCAGCTGCTTTTTCAATTTTGAACACTCTTCCGCTGTCTTCTCTTGAAAAAGGACTAATAGGTCTGAAATATATTGAGATTTATAACACCATTGAATACAACAGAAAAAAAAAATTACTGTTGTTTAGAGTTAAAATTTGTGTGAAAAAGAAAAACAAACAACAAAAAAAAGAAATTTATTTCTTTTGTTTTCATTTAATTTTACTCTATAAAAAAAAATCTCGCATTGTTCTTGGCTTTTAATTTTACCTTATATATATATATATATATATATATATATATATATATATATATATATATATATATATATATATATATATATATATATATATATCGTGTTATAATGGAATAATTCCAGGAGGAAATCTGGGTATGAGAGCTCAATGTGGTAAACAGAGCAATAACATAAGAATATATATGTTATATATATATATATATATATATATATATATATATATATATATATATATATATGAAAATTTTCCGGGGGGTACAGAATTTTATAACAGCTAAATATAGACCAAAAAGTATAATGAATTTAAAAAATAAAAATGAAAATAAAGGTTAGCTAACCAGGTTTCGTTCCTCACTTATCAACGCTATATCGAGGAAAATACGATTTAAAACAAACAAACAAAAAGTCATGAATATGGCGGGGGTACGAAAAAAAAAAACAGAAATAAACGGGGGAAAAATTACATAGAGACTAAATTAAGTCCAAGAAGATTTTCTTTTTGCTTGCAAAGAGAAAATGTCAAAGACTTAATAAAAAGAGTCTCTAAAATTTTCAAATGATAGGGAGAGTGCGACTTACTAAGGATCGTAAACATGTCAGCACTGAAATTCGTGGTACACGCATGGTTATTTATAAGATGGTTGCAAATCGCAGAACCATAGGGTGAAAAATTTGCATAACGAATCTTTGAAGGCACGAAAATAAAATCTTTGCGATGTTCGCCCAACATAGTGCGCACTGCAACTACATTTAAATACAAAACTGCCTTGTCAAAAACCCTTTAAGCCAATAATCACGAAAATAAATGCCCCTTCCTCAGGTGGCCAGAAAGTGGGTGCTCATTTTAATTTAAATATACATGGAAAAGTGATCACCCATTTTTAGAAAACTCACTTTTCATATCATGAAAACTATTTTGGTACTCCTTGGGCGTTGAGTTCCATGGCGACCCGCAGAATTATTTAATGGTCTTCCCTTAGTCCCCTACCTTTGTTAAGGCTAACACATGCGCACGTAACATTTTTTTAATTTACTTACGTTGCCTTTCGCACTTTTACAAACATTATTACGTTGGCTGAACTCTTTTCATAAATAATAAAAAAAAAATTAAAAAAATCTAAACCATTTATTGATAATTTGTCATGTGTACAGGCATTTATTTATTTATTTATGTTGGCTTAACTCTTTTCATGAATAAAAAAAAGTATTTATTTTCATAAATAATAATAAAAAAAAGTAACTAAACCATTTATTGATAATTTGTCACGTGTACAAACATTTATTTATTTATTTATTTACGTTGGCTTAACTCTTTTCATGAATAAAAAAAAGTTTTACTCTTTAAGAATAATAAAAGGAAAAAGTTACTAAAGATTTATTAATAATTTCTCACGTACTTACGTTGGCTTAACTCTTTTCATGAATTATATAAAAAAAAAATTAACTAAACCGTTTGTTGATAATTTCTAACAAACAAAGTAAAAATCTGCGTATGTATACTTTGATAATTATGTTTCAGTTTGATGAAATATGGTATAATAAAATTATGGGGTGTTCATTCGCGCCTGACCTCCATAGAATGGAAATATGTCACAAAGTTTAACAAGGTTTTTTAATATAGATCCACAGAATATTGTGATAAGACTTTCAGTGTGAACAGGTATGGTATAATAAATTAAGAATAATAAAAGGAAAAAGTTACTAAACATTTATTAATTTCGCACGTACTTACGTTGACTACTATTAAGTAGATAGTAAAATGTTGTAATTCGAAATATAAATATATATATATATATATATATATATATATATATATATATATATATATATATATATATATATATTGATTAATTATTATAGTAAAAGAAAAATAATTATAAATATATATATATTTAAATATATGTACGTAGCGTGTTAGGAGGCGATGAGAAGAAATCAAATAAAGTGCTCGATCGCAAATGTGAGAGCTGAAAATTCAAATATTTTCTTTTTTACATTTTCATCCCAAACAAGCCACATTGCCACTTTGATATAGGAGGCTACTATTAGGGACACAGACTACAGTGGTACTAGGTGGGGAGTTGGGCAGCAAGATGTCGGGTCACGTTACACTCAAACTTCTGCATGTCAGTACAGTTGGGGAAGCAGGAACCTGGCATGGAGTTCCAAAGTCTAGCGGTTCTGGGGGAGAAACTACTGGAGTAGAAGGCTCTCTTACATCTAGGGATCTCTACTGTGAAGGGGTGGGATTTATCTATAAACTCTATATACACATATTCCAAAGGCGGGCCAGTGGTTTCATTGTATTTAATCAACCATTTGTGGCTGAATGCTCATCATCGACCTCGGAAAAGTAAAGCAATGCGAAATTTAACAAACAGAGAAAAACACTGTTTAACAGGCGGTGTCGTTGCTTGGAGTTCTTGTTGTAAAGATAGACCTTAGTAACCGCCACTAAAAGATTCTGTTTATTGAAGGAAGGGAGGGATGGCAGGGAGGGTTATGTAGGGTGTGTGTGTGTGTGTGTGTGTGTGTGTGTGTGTGTGCGTGCGCCTGTGGATGGGAAACCCCTTCTGAAAAAGTGAAGGCCCTGTTTAAAATGAGTACATAAACCCACAGTTATAAAGATACAACAATTAAACTGAGATAAATAAATATACTACAAAAATATACTAAAATAAACAAAAAATATATTTATTATATATAATTATAAATAATTAAAAAAGAAATGTATTAATAAAAATATTCAATAATAAATAACACTAAAGGATTATTAAGGGGTACCTTCACATATAAGATATATATAAAAATATAATATATATAAATATTTCTATTATAAGAAAACTACTACTTTCATAAAATACTACTATTAATTCTACCACTATTAATAATAATAATAATAATAATAATAAATGATGAAACTGAACAAGAAGCATCCCCCAACAAAACTGCACGTAGAGCAACCCCATAAGTTGAAGCCTCACAAGTAAAAACACCAAAGGCCGAGGACCAACAAAGAACGAAGTCTACAAACGTGGAAACCGAGAACAATGAAACAGAACTAATAGAGAATGAAGCAAATTAAATAAATAAAATAATACAGCTGATGAATGAAGAAAAAACAAAGCTCCCATCGTTAAGGAACCAAGAGCAGAAGAAATTAAAAACAGAAACAGAGAAGGTTAATAAGCTCCTCCCACACATCCCAACAAATACAATCACAGACTTAAACAACCTCATTTACGCAGGCGACAAAATGGTAAGTATGAAACTCAAATCAGAAAAACAACCGGGGACAAGTGGACCGACAAAACCTGGATTGGAAATAAAATTAGAAACTCAAATACACAAACCAAACCAAAATGATCAACAGGAAGAAAGCAATGTGGAGAAAACTGAATATTGGAAATGTAATGGGCAGGGAGAGGCTAAACAAGAAACATGAAGAACTGAACCAAAAAATAAAAGCAAAAGAAGCGAGATTGAGACGATATAGATATAAATCTGAACAATGCAAACAAAACAGTGAAAGCAAGTGAAAGTAAAGGACATGCTTTAAAATCGAGAGATTTATTATCGCACATCCAGTGGTTAAAAATATCACAAAGTCAATCGTAACTTGTAAATAAATATGTTAAACGTTCCACTTAGTTGTACCATATGTACGTGTTTATTTCACATCAAACACTCATTTCTAAACATGTAACAACCATTAAAGATGAAAACATATATTTTGATATTGTAAATCCAAGTAAACCTTGTTAAGAAATATATGTAACATAAAAGAATAATTAAAAATACTTTAGCAATTCTAATTTATTGATTTTTATATAGTTTGTACTTAAGGTGTGTGAAAAAAGAATTTCTTTGTTAATTGTTCTTAATTACAGGAAAGAATATAAGAACGCATACAGCATTTTATGTAGAATTGAATATGGCTGCCAACATTTGCCACCAGCTTCTGAAATAGTGTAATGTACAGAAAAACTTTTAAAAAAAAGATCATGTTTAGAAATATGTGTAGCAATGGCATAACTAATAATTAAAAATAATAGATAAATTCAAATATATTGATTTTTCTGTAATTTAAATTTAAGTTTACTTGTATAACAAAATAAGTAAATCCTTACAAATTGAAAAATAATAATTTGAAATATAGTTTTATAATTTTAAAATAAATTAAATTTTAGTTTAAGAGTAACATTATTACAATTTTGAATTAAATATAAAAACATATTCTTGTAATATTGATTATGACCACAAATGAAAACAATACTGATAGAAAAGGTCGTGTTTAAAGCTTTTATTAATATTGTTGCAAGACAATTTTTTTGTTATGTTTGTTTTCTTATTTTATGATGAAGAACTGTTATTTTTCATAGGAGGAAGGCTATCAACTGTGGATTGATGTTGACTGTATAAGTGGTTCCAACCTACAAGCTATGGCTGAAGGGATTGAAAATGCTGCTGTTGTTTTAATTTGCATGTCCGAGAAATATAAACAGACACCAAACTGTCGCACAGGTAAACATATTTATGTTTTGGTAAAATTAAATCCTACAAAAGATATGTAGAGAATTAAAGACAAGGTAGACTATATAGGGAAGCTTTTGGATTAAGGCTTGATAAAAATGAATATAACCAAAATTAATGCATTGATCTTTGCCTGTCCTCATAGATGTCTATAATTTCCTATTGTATCATTTTCACTAGCAAAGCTATATTAAGATTATGGTTATATCTCATTCAGTTTTAGTTAATTATTATAGATTTTGATTTTGAGTCAAGGGTCTGTTGCGGGGCCGAATGTTGGTGGCAATCGACCTTACAACTAAAAGATGACATAGGCAAGAGAAAGACAATGGCAAAGAAGAAATGACAAATGCAGTGGGTACTCTCATGAACAAATATGAATCCATTCAGGTTTATTTTTCGTAAAGAAATTGAATGATGGTAAGAGGTCTCAGGCTGAGGGTTAGAATCCAGCTGGTATTTGAACTCGCACGGCTATGAGGTTATCGCTAGTGACTACGGGAAACACGTGCTGGCCTGAGAAGCTTGACTGTAGGGAATCAAGCGCATCGATAGCAAGTGATCGCTGCTGCTGCTACTGGGTTCAGTCGTTATTGGGGAAGTAGTCTAAACCATTCTGCATGAACATGACAGCTGCTGCTGCTGAGTTGGGTTGGGCCACTGATGGGGGTATCCTCACTGCCTGACGAGCCGGGCTAGTCTGCCCTTAGTTGAAATATTTATACTTGTCCAGCGGATGTAGGTGTACACACTGTGGTTTTGCAGCGCCGGTCGTCATTTTTGTTCTTGATTTGTGTGTGTTTTTATGTCCATAAAGTGCTGTAGGGAGTCATCTGATTGAGGTTTATATTCATATATCATATCAAATTGAAGCTGGGAAAGTTGTGAATATTATTCTAGTGGGAATTGTACTATTCAGAGTTCCATGGGATAATTATTCACGTCGAAATACTTGTCGAAGTGTCATCGCTGTGGTTTTTATGTTTTGAATTGGGATCTTTTTTTGATGAGCGTTTTCTTTTGGTTAAAACCGCAACAAGGGTCTCCGCCTAGATAATTGATTATAAATCAATTAACAACAGAAAATCTTGTATTTTTCAGGGAAGGTAACCTTCCTTCCTGATTGCGTTTTCGGGGGGGGGGGATTCTTGGAGGATCTTGTGTCTGTGCTGATCGCTATTGAGTTTTTGTTTGCTATTGCAGCAGGTTGCATTATTGGCCACAACTTCTCTAGCAAAGCTAGCTTCATTCTGTTGATGGAAATAGTGTCTGTTCAGTTATTTCATCTAATGGTGAGGTGCTTTTCAGAATGCTCCAGTAACTTTGAACAGTCCTTGGTGTGTCAGCATTAATGGCCTTTTAATTGCATCATTCTTAACGAAGATGAATTCTCAGTCCTTTAGTTGATGTGGGACATGCACGAGTTCTGACGATTGTCTGGCTGGTTGGTACTTCAGCTGAGACATCCTTCAGTTCAGTTCCTGATTAACGGGAGTTACTGTGATGGGACTGGGGGTGGAAAAAGTTCTGTACCAAAAACTGGCTCAGCTGGGGAGCACCCGAGGTCTTCTTTAAGGGTGTTGCGAATTGACAGTAGGATTAAGGGTAGATCGTCCACCCAACCATTGGCATCGTGTTTTGTTGTGAGTGAGGTCTTTAAGTTGCAGTGGAATCTTTCTACAAGGCCGTTGGCGCAGGTGTGGTAGGCTGTGGTTTTGATATGCTTAACACCGAATAGCTGGGTGAACGCTTGGAAAAGTGCAGACTGGAACTGTGCACCACGACCACTGGGAATGCCAAACATGGCTATCTATTCACGCAGGATTGTCTTTGCAACTGTATTGGCTGAGGTATCTTTAATGGGTATGGCCATTGGCCACCGGGAAAAACGGTAGACAATGGTGAGGAGGTATTGGAAGTCATGACACATAGGAAGGGGTCCGACTATATCATTATGTATGTGGCTAAAACGCACATTTGGACTGTCGAAAATGCGGGGTGGAGATTTCATGTTGTGGTATACTTTACATCTTTGGCACTCAAGACAGGTCGATACCCAGTCATAAATGTTGGTATTCATGCTGGGTCAGACAAAATGGTCTGCAATAAGTTTCAACCGTGCACTTGCTTAGGTTTGATAATCTGTGAAGGTGTTCAAAAACTTGCCTTCTGAGTGCTGGTGGTATATAGGGTCTGAGGTGGTCCAAGGTCACGTCGCACAGAAAGGTTTTGCTGTTAAAAGGTACAGGGAATTCCTTAAGTCATAGGGACATGTTGGCTAAAATGTCAGGAAGGATTGTATCAGATCTTTGGCTTGCCGGCCGGGTACAGTGAATGCATTTAGTTTCTGGTAGTCTATGCAGATGCGAAATTCCCCATCGAGTTTGGGAACCAGGTGCAATGGTGAAGCGTATGGGCTGTTGGAGGGCCGAATGATTTTGTCCATCAACATCTCGTTAAAAACCTTTTTGGCGTAGGCCAGCTTGTGTAGTGGGAGTCATCATGGTCGGGAAAACGTTGGTTGTCCTGCAGTTTTGATGTGATGTTGGGTCTGGTGTTCTCTTGTACCCGCTAGCTTAATGGGCTGTGTGATGTTTGGATATTGTTGCAAGATCTCCAAGTACCGTGGGTCATGGCCTGTTGCGATGCTGATCCCGATTGAATGATGATGAGTTGGTGTCCCTGTAACCTTGACTGTTGCCAAGTTATCAGACAGCGTTCTCATCTTCATGATGACAGCTAGGTTATAGTGTGCCAAGAAATCTGCGCCGAGTAAAGGTGTTCCGATATCGGCTACCGTAAATGTCCATTGGAAATATTATCTCAGGCCGATGTTGAGGGTTAGCTCTTTGTTCCCATAAGTCACTATGGTGGATCCATTGGCTGCTCGAAGTTGCAGTGTCATAGGTCTTAGAGCGGATCTGTCAGTTAGAGGGGGGATCATGTTAATGGCTGCACCTGTGTCAATCAGGAATTTTAAGCCATTGTTCTGGACCCATAACTAAAAAAGACGACGTTGGAAACCATGACCAACCGAGCTTGTCGTCGCTGCCTGCCAGTTTATTTGTTTCTTGGAGTCTTGTTATGTTTGCAGGGTGGCTTGCATTTACGAGCCCGTTTGCTAAAATTCTGGTGGTACTAGCACTCATCTGGGTCATCTCTCCGATCATGACTAGGACTGGAAGTAGGACTTCAATCACTTCCATGTCTCGTGGGGCTTTTTCATCTCTCACGCAAGGCAAGTTTAAGTTGTCTAAATTCTTGTCGCATCTGTATCATTTCGTCTTCCAGGTGTTGTAAGTGCTTTTCTCGATGGTCTTCGACTTGGTGGCTCTGCTGGTCCAACTGAGAGTATATTTTGTTAGCTGAGTCTGCCAAATCGTTCAGAAGTGTGTCTGCTGGTGTCACTGTGAGGATTTGTGCTACATTCAAGGGCAAGCGGTCCATCCATAGAGTTCAGAGTATGGGTTCTCCCATTATATTTCTCCCCAAACGGTTCCTCATCCAGTGAAGGAGCTGAGATGGAGTTCTGTCACCAAGGAGCATATTGTTGAACAGGTCCCTTATCAGAACGTCCAGTTCACTTAAGAATTACTTCTTTAAGGTGGTTGTATGTCTGGTGTGTTTGGGAGTACATGTTCTACCCCTTCCACAATGGATGCTGGCAGGGCCTGTACTACTGACGCATATTTGGTTGCTTGTCAATCTTCCTGGAAGTGAATATGGCCTCCAGTTGTATAAACCAGCTCCGGATGTTCGTTGTGTTGAACGGGGGTAACTGAATCACGGAGCTGATATGTTGATCTCCTTTTCATCCAAGGTTTCTGCCATTTTCTTTGCCAGCCGTTTGCCTGTGTCAAAACTCACATCAAGCTCACCACTTGGTGTTAGTCCAAATGTCGGTGGCAATTGATCCTACAACTAAAAGACGACACAGGCAAGAAAAAGATGAAAAAAGACAATGGCAAAGATGAGATGACAAATGCAGTGGGTACATTCGTGAACGAATATGAATCCATTCAGGTTTATTTTTCGTAAGGAAACTGAATGGTGTTAAGAGGTCTAAGGCTGAGGGTTGGAATCCAGCTGGCGTTTGAACTGGCATGGCTATGATTTCGTCGATAGTGTTTACGGGAAACACATGCTGGCTTGAGAAGCTGGACTGCTGGAAATCAAGAAAGTTGACGGCAAGTGGTCGCTTCTGCTGCTACTGGGTTCGGCCATTGTCTAGGAGGTAGTCTAAACCATTCTGCATGAACATGACGGCTACTGCTGCTGAATTTGGTTGGGCCACTGACGGGGAGATCCTCGCTGTCTGATGAGCCAGGCTAGTCTGCCCCTGATTGAAATAACTCACTGTATTTATACTCGTCCGGTGGACATAGTTGTAGACACTTTGCAGTGCTGATCATCATTTTCGTTCTTGATTTGTATTTGTTTTTGTGTCATTAAAGTGCAGTAGGAAGTCATCTGTTTGATGTTCATATTCATATGTCATATCAAATTGAAGCTGGCAAAGTTGTGAATATTATTCTAGCAGGAATTGTACTATTCAAAGTTCACCGGGATAATTATTCACGTCAAAATACTTGTTGAAGGGTCGTCGGCTGTGGTTTTTATGTTTTGAATTGGGATCTTTTTTGATAGGCGGTTTCTTTTAGTTAAAACTGCAACGGGCCCTTAGTATGACCTTAAAACACATCCAGTGGTGAGGCCATATTTGGGAGCTTTGATGAGTATGTATTGCCATTACTCTCAGGTCTACTTTGGCTAATAGTATTTGTTAGGATCTTGTGCATTAAATAACATTTTTTCTGGGTAAGAAGATACAAAACTGCCTTGGATAGCATAAAAAACAAATTAATCTACAAACCCATCATATATAAAACGTTTACAGCATGAATAAATATGAAGAATTTGAAGCATAAAAATCTTTTATCAAAATAGTTGGATTTAGTATTAAATAACGGCAAAATTAATTCTCTGATTAATTGTTGGATATCTTGGCTGGGTGTACCAAAAAATCATTTTGACAAAAGAATACACATGATGATAAATTTCAGAAACAAAATAATTAGCAAATGTTTTAAAAGGTCATTTGAATAAAATTTATGAGCATAACAGTTTCTTTAATAGCTAGCATACATCTGGCCAAATATAAGGACAAGAAAATAATTATCAAATTTACCAAAAGATTATTTTAATAAAAATTATGAACTTGATAAAGGCACCTGCTGTCAAGAAGCAACAGACTTGATTAATTGTAAAAAGGGAGTTAAGTTATACGTATGATGTTTTAAATGTCATCTTCTTCAAAAGACTACACAGATGTAATCAAAGTTAGGTTAATTCAGTGAAGCCAAATAAAATGCCCTTGGGGTGTGACAATACGATCCCAAAATGGGCATTTTAGATGGTCACAAATGGTTATATAATAACAACTAAAAAGGATGCTGTTTGTTAATGTTTTCGGCTGAGAAGAACCAACCATTGAATTCCTGTGCATGCATTTCCCTTCTAACAATCAGCCACCATAACCGTCACTGACAATACATATACATAGTCATATTTTCTCATGTAAGTATGTTAGCATTCTTTTAAACACAGCAATAAATAATAAAGAATGGTGTCAACCTATTTATCTAAATAAGATTTGCTATTTCATCGCAAATTTAAATTCAAATTCAAATTCAAAGTGCATCCAGAGTATGAAGTTATCCCTTAATTGCCATTACTCTCAGGTCTACAATCGAAATGTTAGTCCCTGTCAGGATCTCATTTATGGGTTAAATAGAATTTTTTCCCCAGGAATAGTACTAAGCACCATTAAACACTCTTAGGTAAAGTGTTTGCCTTTATCCCACCCTATAAACTCCATCTTTTACGGCTCTCCCTATGTTTTTCTACCAATCCTCTTTTCCAACTCTATCAATTATACAAGTTCTCCCCTTAAATGTTCTGCATATGACACAAAACTAAGGCTACACTTTAGGAGGTTTGAAGAGTGTTTCCTTTAGTTACCACTACTCCCAGGTCTACTTTGATCCAAAGGAGTAATAGTATCTGTCAGGGATTCATCTATGATTTAAATAGAAATTACCATTTACAGACTATTTAGAAAATATGTACACTTAGAAAACAAATTTATTTACAACGCAATCATATATCCAAGGCAATGGCGGAAACTCTAGAAGAAGACCTCCAGACTGTAGTGAAATGGGGTTAAAAATGGATAGTAACATCCAATGCTGCCAAGACTAAGCTCATTTCCTTTAATAATTACAAGAAATCTCCTCAACCACCGATGGCTATAGTTAAAGATTCATTACTTGAAAGGACTTCATTCAAATCCCTCGGCTTAACTTTCACAGGGAACATGAGCTGGAACATCAAGAGCATTGCTGCGGCTGCTATAAGGAAGGTTGGCTCTCTCTACAGTGCTAGAAAGTTACTTATGCTTGAAATTATCCTGTATCTCTACAAGGCCACCATTCGCCCATGTATGAAGTATTGTTGTCACATTTGGGCTGGTACATCTGCTACTAGTCTCTCACTCCTGGACAGGGTTCAAAAGAAAGTCGCCAATCTTATATGTCCTGAATTGTCATCTAAGCTTCAATCTCTGTCCCATTGACCTGTTTTACAAGTATTTTAATGGTGAATGCTCCAACAAAGTACAAGCCCTTGTACCCCCTTGGCGTAAATACCCCCAACAAACCCGACAAGCAGTATTCAGTAGAAATCCCTTGATATAAGAAAGCCTTCTACTGTAATAGTGTCTTCCACAGAACTGCTAGACTTTGGAATTCCCTTACAAGTTCCTGCTTCCCCAACTATAATGACATGCAGAAGTTTGAGTGTGATGTGAACAGACATCTTGCTGCTCAACCCCCTTCACAGTATCTCTGCAACTTATGTCCCTGTTAGTAATCCCTACATCAAAGTGGCACTGTGCCTTGTTTGGGGTGAAAATGTAATTAAAAAAATCGTATACCAAAAATATGATTTCAGCATGAGCCAATTGACGGTTGACATGCCACAACTTTTATGAAACAGCAAAAACAAACGATTATTTGAACTTTAAAATTTTTATCAGAATATTTAATTATATGAAATATGTAATTTATTATTAATTTTGCATACATTTCAACGTATATGAAATATGTCATTTATTATTAATTTTGCATACATTTCAACTTATATGAAATATGTCATTTGTTATTAATTTCGGATACATTTCAACTTATATGAAATATGTAATTTATTATTAATTTTGCATACATTTCAACTTATATGAAATATATAATTTATTATTAATTTTGCATACATTTTGACTTATATGAAATATGTAATTTATTATTAATTTCGCATACATTTCAACTTATATGAAATATGTCATTTATTATTAATTTCGCATACATTTCAACTTATATGAAATATGTCATTTATTATTAATTTCGCATACATTTCAACTTATATGAAATATGTAATTTATTATTAATTTCGCATACATTTCAACTTATATGAAATATGTAATTTATTATTAATTTTGCATACATTTCAACTTATATGAAATATGTAATTTATTATTAATTTCGCATACATTTCAACTTATATGAAATATGTAATTTATTATTAATTTTGCATACATTTCAACTTATATGAAATATATAATTTATTATTAATTTTGCATACATTTTGACTTATATGAAATATGTAATTTATTATTAATTTCGCATACATTTCAACTTATATGAAATATGTCATTTATTATTAATTTCGCATACATTTCAACTTATATGAAATATGTCATTTATTATTAATTTCGCATACATTTCAACTTATATGAAATATGTAATTTATTATTAATTTCGCATACATTTCAACTTATATGAAATATGTAATTTATTATTAATTTTGCATACATTTCAACTTATATGAAATATGTAATTTATTATTAATTTCGCATACATTTCAACTTATATGAAATATGTAATTTATTATTAATTTTGCATACATTTCAACTTATATGAAATATATAATTTATTATTAATTTTGCATACATTTTGACTTATATGAAATATGTAATTTATTATTAATTTCGCATACATTTCAACTTATATGAAATATGTCATTTATTATTAATTTCGCATACATTTCAACTTATATGAAATATGTCATTTATTATTAATTTCGCATACATTTCAACTTATATGAAATATGTCATTTATTATTAATTTCGCATACATTTCAACTTATATGAAATATGTAATTTATTATTAATTTTGCATACATTTCAACTTATATGAAATATGTAATTTATTATTAATTTTGCATACATTTTGACTTATATGAAATATGCAATTTATTATTAATTTTGCATGCATTTCAACTTATATGAAATATGTCATTTGTAATTTATTTCGGATACATTTCAACTTATATGAAATATGTAATTTATTAATAATTTCGCATACATTTCAACTAATATGAAATATGTAATTTATTATTAATTTTGCATACATTTTGACTTATATGAAATATGTAATTTATTATTAATTTCGCATACATTTCAACTTCTATGAAATATGTAATTTATTATTAATTTCGCATACATTTCAACTTATATGAAATATGTAATTTATTATTAATTTTGCATACATTTTGACTTATATGAAATATGCAATTTATTATTAATTTTGCATGCATTTCAACTTATATGAAATATGTCATTTGTAATTTATTTCGGATACATTTCAACTTATATGAAATATGTAATTTATTAATAATTTCGCATACATTTCAACTAATATGAAATATGTAATTTATTATTAATTTTGCATACATTTTGACTTATATGAAATATGTAATTTATTATTAATTTCGCATACATTTCAACTTCTATGAAATATGTAATTTATTATTAATTTCGCATACATTTCAACTTATATGAAATATGTAATTTATTATTAATTTTGCATACATTTTGACTTATATGAAATATGCAATTTATTATTAATTTTGCATGCATTTCAACTTATATGAAATATGTCATTTGTAATTTATTTCGGATACATTTCAACTTATATGAAATATGTAATTTATTAATAATTTCGCATACATTTCAACTAATATGAAATATGTAATTTATTATTAATTTTGCATACATTTTGACTTATATGAAATATGTAATTTATTATTAATTTCGCATACATTTCAACTTCTATGAAATATGTAATTTATTATTAATTTCGCATACATTTCAACTTATATGAAATATGTAATTTATTATTAATTTTGCATACATTTTGACTTATATGAAATATGCAATTTATTATTAATTTTGCATGCATTTCAACTTATATGAAATATGTCATTTGTAATTTATTTCGGATACATTTCAACTTATATGAAATATGTAATTTATTAATAATTTCGCATACATTTCAACTAATATGAAATATGTAATTTATTATTAATTTTGCATACATTTTGACTTATATGAAATATGTAATTTATTATTAATTTCGCATACATTTCAACTTCTATGAAATATGTAATTTATTATTAATTTCGCATACATTTCAACTTATATGAAATATGTAATTTATTATTAATTTTGCATACATTTCAACTTATATGAAATATGTCATTTATTATTAATTTTGCATACATTTCAACTAATATGAAATATGTAATTTATTATAAATTTTGCATACATTTTGACTTATATGAAATATGTAATTTATTATTAATTTTGCATACATTTCAACTAATATGAAATATGTAATTTATTATTAATTTTGCATACATTTCAACTAATATGAAATATGTAATTTATTATAAATTTCGCATACATTTTGACTTGAAAAATGTGTTGTTCTTTTTTGGATATCCATATGTTTAGTTTTGTTGTAAAGCGATCTTTAGTTATTGATATTCCAAATCTTGTAACTGATTTAGTAACATTGTTTACTTGTATTTGACATATAAAATATGTTGATAACAAATTGTGAAAAAGCTATCTTTTCTTTTCCTATTTTCTAAAGAGGCTGAATACACTTTCCGTTTACGTAAAGATTACATTCCAATGATGATGCAAAAAAAATACAATCCTGATGGTTGGTTAGGTGCAATGCTTGGAGCAAAACTATTTTTCGACTTCAGTGGTAAATATCCTTTTGAAAAAAGTTTTGGTGGTCTTATAAAAGAACTCCGTGGACGTGGCCGATATTCTCCAAGCCAAAGTCAAGGTAAACTATATTTTGTACATCTTTTTGACAAATATATTTTAGGTGAATTGCATAATTACTATTTAAAATTACTTTTTTCTAGTTTTTTTTTTTTTTTTTTTCGAAACTCTTGATCAGTTTTATTGATAATCTCAATTGAATTTGGAGGATCGCTTTTATTGGTTGAATAAAAACTAATTATTTTCTAATAATTTATCAAAATGTTAATATAGATTCTAAGTCTGTCACATAAAAGGATAGAAATGATCTACAACCTACACAATATTAATAACATTTAATTTTTAAATGCTGAACTTAGAGATTGGTGAAAGCAATTATATTTCAGCTAAAATGTCCTCATATGTGGTATGTGAGTTCACAGTTCATGATTTTATATATTCTGTTATATTACAATCTTTAGAATTGCAATCAAGTTTAAGCAAACAAAATATTGTTGCTTAGACTTGCACACAGAAAAAAATAATTCAATCTAAATGAGGCTTAATAATACCCCAGGTCAACATGGGAAAATAAAATTGACTATGTGTTGCATGTGTTAACTGCACAGATTATGATCGCTCTTTCGTTGTGTGTTCAAAGTTGTTGATTTATTGCAGCACCAGTGTCAATTCTGGAGTCTCAGTCAGTGCTACAACAGAAGAATCCTCCTACCAAATTTACAATTCCAGTTTAGAACAAACTTTCTTTTAGGGGTAGACTTACAATGATGCTCATTTTCTTCTGAACAACAGACTTGCAAATAAGAATTCTTAGTCTGATCAAATCAAAATACAAGTCCAACCAAACACAGATCATCTGTTTTCAAGATCCATCTAAAATCAACTGACCCTGAGATGCCTAGAGAACCAACTCACATTCTGCACCTCTGTTGGAATATACATAAACAACACTGGGACCACATCAGAAGAACCACTTGAAATAATGGTCAACCTTATCTACAAACATGAAAAAATCTATTTTCTATGAAGTTCAGTATCTAGCTGGACATGGATTTTTAAGTACTTTGCTCTTGGTATGAACTCTCGTTTAAAGACACTAATTTTTCTCAAGGAGAAAATCAAATTCTAGGCAGTTAAAAACTCCAGATTAGATACATGTCCTCTTTCTTGTGTGGGCTTTTTCTCTTAACTAAATAATTCTCATTTGCAGCAAACTTGTTATTAATATACATCGTAAATATGCAACTTATTAAAGATATTACCTAGTGCATGTTTTACAACCTGTGCCCAAGAAACAAAACTATTTTCAACTGGATAATATGAGTTTTTTTAAAACTGCTTTCCCATCTTCAAGTATCCTTGTTTCTGGTGTGTGATATTAGCCATTTGTATATATATATATATATATATATATATATATATATATATGAGTCAAACAATTGCACTCATGTTTTTTTTTTCTTTTGAGCAGAAGCAACAAATGACAAATGGCTGGTGTTATGTGTCATCTCTTTGAAATTTTGTGTCAGTTTGAAGGGCAACTATCATTATTTCATAAATATTATTTATGCATATAAAAAATGTACATGTATTTTGTTTCACCGAATTGAATGTTGCAACAAGTGTCTTTATAAAAAAATGTTACTTTACTTTGTTACTAATGCTTGTTCCTATTTACTATGCCTCCCCACGGGACAGAGTTAGACACCAGGGTCGTTTTTTAACGTGGAGAAAAGGAACAAAAATAAAAATTGTCTCAGTCGTGAAGGATTTCTCCTCCACTGACAGAGAACAAGAAATTGAAGTGCAGCATCTGAAGAACAGATACTACACTTTGAGGTATTTATTTGCTCCCCCACTGAGCAAATTAGGCACAAGGCCGATTTTTAAAGTGAGGAGTGAAGGGGAAATGGGGACCAACTCCCCGGGGAGTAGGGGAGCTGGATAGTGACAATCGGTATGAAGGGTTGCCCCTACATTGACCAAGGTCTTATATGTGGGGTTTCCCCCACATATGGTCTTTGCTTGCAGTATCTGTCGGAACAGATACTACACTTTGATCTTGTTTATATATTTTATTGCTTTTAAAATTTTGTAAATAAACAAAAAACAAAAAACAACAAAATTAGGCACAAGGCCCTACAAGAAATTGGGGAGAGGAAGGGTTCAGGGTCTTTGTGACTAAAGTGATTAAAAAGTAATAAATGTGGACTTTGGAGTCTTACTCTTGACTGGCAACATTTACCAAAATACCTCATTCACTCTATGGACTTAAGCTAACTAATAAATCCCCAGCGTTTAAGAATCAAAAACATATTTACAATTTATAAACAGTTGTCTGTGTGTTTGTGTATGCATTTTTTTTTTTTTTTTTTTTTTTTTCTAAATATTAATTTTGTGTGTCTGTGTGTGCATGTGTGAAAAAATAAAGTTCAATTTCATTGGTAAATAAAAAAAGTTTTTGAATTAAGAAAAGGATTGCTCGTGGAGAGGGGAAAACTAATTAAAAGTGTTCATATCAAAAACAAAAAATAAATCCTATTGGGTTGTTAGTGAGAACCCTGTACTAATCTAGGTGACTAGACCCCCCCACTCTTTTCCGGGGAACCGAAAACAAGCAGGGCGATCCCTAGTGGGGATTGGGGAAGATATCTTAATAGCAGTGGGAGAAAACAAAGCAACGGGTGGAGGGGGGTTGGAAGGTGACCTCTGAGTAGGGGGGTGACCGGGGATGTTGAAAAAGCAAGGATGTGGCACAAAGGGGATGGGCAGACTCAGAGGTTCTCTAGTACCAAAAAATAAAATCAGGAACAGGATCTCATTTATACCACCAGTCAAGAGTCTTCTTAAGTTTTTCTTAGCTAGAACCTAAGCGGGATGGGTTCCGAAGGCCCCAGCACCGCCCGTGCCATGCTTAAGGAGGGAACACGTATTGAAACTTGGCTCCTCGACGGATGCACAAACTAGTGCTGTGCACCCACCTCTTGTCAAATTCCCCTCTATCTTGTCCCGAAGGCTAAGTCATGTTACTAATGCTTGTTTGATCTCTTTCAATAGATAATGTGTGCGAACCTGCTGATAAACTCCAGGACCATTCTGACACAAGCCTGAAAGAAAGCACCTCTTCACCTAAACAAAAGCCTGCTGAACATCTTGTGGTTAAAATAGCGAATTGTGTTTCTCCGTTACATGAAATGACAAATGAGCAAGTTGTACAATGGCTTCAGGAAAATAAACTCGAAGCGTAAGTAACTTTCAATCTATGAAACGGGGATAACTTTCAATCTATGAAATGGGGATAACTTGGCTGAGATGAAATTGTATTAAAGAATGAAATGTTTTGAAATGTATCATTGGAAAATGACAAAGATGTATCTAGCTTATGTGTAGGTCAGCATATGTGGCCTCTGACCCCGTCGAAACTGCAATGGTCATGATCGTCCTCTCCGGGAGTTCTTTACAAGATTCTTCTGCGTCGCAGGCCTCGTCGTCAGCTCCCGATGCTGGTGTCCGCTGAAAATTAATTAGCTTCTCATGCAAATCAAAAGAAAACAAACACAGAGGTTTCTAGTCTACTAAAAGTTAATTCATGAAATTACAGGTGTAGTTCGATTACATCAGAAAACAGTCCGAAATCTTATTCTTCATTCTCCATGATGGCGACCGTGACGAAAAGGTGGGGGGCGTTCTTGCCTTGAGATTCGGCTTCAATCTGCTGTCCTCTAGCCCGGGCATTTGCTTATATTGGAAGGTGATGGGGTAAGGTAGGCTGTTCCCCAGATCAATCAGAATTGAACACGTTATTCGGGGGAAGTCCCGAATCCTTGCATGTGTACAAACCTGCAAACCTTCATAGGCTTGCGAATCTGGGACCAGAACTCAAATTCATTCACACCCGAAATGTTGACACTTTAACCTCTCATACTCAGAAAGCCAGACATCCCGGAACCGGGGTTCGTCAGGTCAAGAGCAAAATAATATTTAATTCTAACTTTTCAAATGATATCTCTTGTCATTTTTTCTCAAACAATAAAATTATGTCTGCTTCCAGCTTGGTTACCCGCCGCTGTCCGGGCACCCAATAATGCTTAACAGACATTATCAGCCTTACTCAATGTTTAGGGGGTCTCAATCTCCCCAAATGGGGAGTTGTATCGCTCCCTAAGTTGGTCACGCCACATCCGCCCCCCCCCCTCTTAAACTCGTTGATTTCCATGCAAACGAATGAGTCGAAGTCATGTGCCACACCGCCCTCATTCCATCTGCCATCGGTACCAGCTGAGTTTCCTCCACTGTTTCTCTTTTTCTTTTCCGTTGTTGGTTCAGCTGTTAGGAAAGATAGCATATACATAGTCTGACAACCAGCCTACAGATGAGGGTTCTCCACCTCAGCTCATCATGCGAACTATTCTTCTTTTTAGTTACACAAAAGTTGAAAAAGTCAAAAAAGAAAAAAAAAAAAAAAAGAAAAACGTTTCAAATTGACAGTCCTTCCCTCACAATTATTCAAAATCATTAAAAAAAGTTTTTTTTTATGTATGCAATGCAGATTTTTTCAATCAAAAACTCACAAAGGTTATTCCCCTTACAAGTAAAATAACTCAAGAATTTTCCCAGTCAAAATTTATAAATGTCACTCAGTTTTTTTCAGTTCGTGAAAGTTACCCAAAAATTCAAGAGTTATTCAAAAAAAAAAAATTTCTCAATTAAAATTCCCAAAGATTACTCAATTTTTATTTCACGAAGTTATTCGGATTTTTTTTTTCAATCAAAAGCTCACAAAAGTTATTCTTTCTCTCAATTTTTTTCAACAAAGCTCACAAAAGTTATCCCCCTTTTTCTCAATTTTTTTCTCAGAATTTCACAAAGGTACTCAGATTTTTTTTCAATCTTTTGCTTACAAAAGTTATCCCTCTTTTTTCCAAAATTTTTCATAGAATTATCCTTTTTTTTCCAAAATTTTTCATAGAATTATCCTTTTTTTTCCAAAATTTTTCATAGAATTATCCTTTTTTTTCCAAAATTTTTCATAGAATTATCCTCTTTTTTCCAAAATTTTTCATAGAATTATCCTTTTTTTTCCAAAATTTTTCATAGAATTATCCTTTTTTTTCCAAAATTTTTCATAGAATTATCCTTTTTTTTCCAAAATGTTTTTTTCAATTCAACAGTTCACGAAGTTACTCAGATTTCTCTTTTTGTTTTTTCTTAATTAACAAATACAGTTTCACAATAGAAGGTCTACATCCCGACTTCCTCTCACCTTGATTGGTTATGGCTGGGATTTTTCTTGGTAATTCACAGTAAATTCCAATAAAAGATAAACAAAAACAAAAACAAAAGAAAATTCCAAGTCGTTCTTAGTGCATCGGTATCCCGTCGTCTGGAGATGCATGTTTTTCTCTCTTAGTTGGGCATCAGGAACTGCGTTTTCTTCAGGTGATGTCATCTGGACTGCAGGCGGTTCTGGACCAGAGTTTCCCTTTGCTATCAGTGTAATCAACTATGAGATGCTTCTCGCCATTTTTTCATTACATCCGTCCTTTTCCACACAGTATGACTGCTGGCAGAAACACACATACCATTAGCACTCCCAAGTATACTGTCCTCCCTCTTAACCCAAATCTAGCCACACCCACAAGTGGTAAGAGAGTTTAGAGGCCTAAGAGGCCACTCCTGTGAGAGAGACGATTCTCGGCGCGGCCCATAGCCAACAATCACCTCACACACAGGGATGTGCCCCCCTCTGCCCATCCACCCTTTTCTTTTTTTTTTAACTAAAAAAAAAATTTTAAAATAAAGATCAAATACATAGTTCTACAGGTCCTGCAAGCCCCAAATACTCTCAAAATAGTATTCATAATTATTCTCTATCCTATAATTCCACTGAGAGTTTGCTCTCATTCACAAAAAAAGCGATCTTTCTAGACTGAGGAAAAACCTCTCCCCTCTTTTCTCACAATCAACCCAAACCACAACCCGCTACTCTGAACAAAAATAATTTCCAACGCTCTACAAAAGGAACCAACTGTAAGAAAAAATCTCAAAAGAAAAAAAAATCAATTTACTTGCCTTACAAACATATACACTTTTAATTAATTGTAAATTAATCTCATTTTGCACACAAGGGCCGTAAAGCTATCTCCCTTTAACTGATAATAAATTTGGTTTTAACACAATGTGTGAACGGTGGGGGTGGGGGGGGGTCAATAGGAGGTGGTCACGACACGACCCCCCCCTGCTCCCACCCCAACTGACGTCAGCCAGCATGCTGCAACTCCTCTGTCTACACACACACACACACACACACACCTACCTACCCTGTCCCTACACAGCGGGGCCTGCCTTCTCTCTTCCCTTTTTTTTTCGTTCTAATGTTCATAATTTCATTTTTATTGCTTAATAGTATTCCATTGTTTTTAAACATATGCTAATCTGGTCGCATTTTTTTTTTTTTCACAAAACTTAAATAATGATTCACTAGTTTGGCTCACCATTGAAAAGGGGAAAAATACACCTTGTACAATTTTACAAGAGGCGCTCAACTCAATTTTCCCTTCAGACGCCTTTAATTAATCACCAGCGTTCCTTTTTTTTTCCTAATTTTTTTTTTCTAAATCTCTTCCGAAGCTATGGCCAACCATACATATATATTCAAAAACCGAATTTCACCCCCAGTTAGGGTATTATTCAATTTGCTTTAGTGGTCAGTTTTTCTGGCCATGGCCCTCCTCAGCCTCTGTTTTAGGGGCACTTCTCCTGGAAGCAGTGTTGGGCTAGTCTCCTCTGTTCTCAGCAGGGATAGGAGAATGTTATCTTCCTCCTCCCAAGAGCCGTCAGAATCCCTCTGGGTCTCACTGTGCCCATCCGACCCTTCCCCAGAGTCATCCTCAGCACCGACGCTTTCTGTGGTTCTCTGATCGGAAAGCTGCTCGGACTGGCTCTGGCTTCCGGTCGCTTGGGGTTCTCGAGAGGTCGACGTCGCCCCCCCCCCTGTTTCCCTGATTTCTAAGTGTTCTCATAACGTCCACGTTTAGTTAAATGTACTCTTCATCGGAGGTTTCCATTTCCTGTGGTGCGACCAGGGTAGCCTTACATATGTTCCTGCCTCCCTCTTTCTCTTTCTCTCTCTCTCTCTCTCTTGTTATACCAGAGAAGCAATTCTCAAGCGTTATGGATAACAAGAAAAAACTCTAGAAATAAAATTTCACCTACCCAGGTGGACTCTCGAATGTATAAGGGCGTCTTTTCAGTATCTTTCTCTCCTTCCACGTTTCCTTGTTTTTTTTTTCTTTTTCGAGTCTTTCTTTTACACTCTCTCTATTTTATCGTTTTCACTTCTTTTTTTTCTTTTGTATTTTTAACAATCAATTTACTTTTGTTTGTGCCATGCATTTGCTTATATTGGAAGGTATATTATAGGGTAGGCTGTTCCCCAGAGCAATCAGAATTGAACACGTTATTCGGGGGAAGTCCCGAATCCTTGCATGTGTACAAACCTGCAAACCTTCATAGGCTTGCGAATCTGGGACCAGAACTCAAATTCATTCACACCCGAAATGTTGACACTTTAACCTCTCATACTCAGAAAGCCAGACATCCCGGAACCGGGGTTCGTCAGGTCAAGAACAAAATAATATTTCATTCTAACTTTTCAAATGACACATCTTGTCATTCTTTCTCAAACAATAAAATTATATGTCTGCTTTACAAAAACAATAAATTCATCCTCCCAGCTAGGTTACCCACCACTGTCCGGGCACTCAATAATGCTTAACAGACAATATCAGCATAATTACCCGGCCTTATTCAGTGTTTGGGGGGTCTCAATCTCCCCAAATGGGGAGCTGTATCACTCCCTAAGGCGGTCATGCCACAATGTAAATGGTCAAATCTCTACAAGAAGGATTAGTTTTGTTTATGTGCAAAACAATGGACATGTTTGATGCCATATTCATTTTTTTATTGCTTTTTCACTGCAAACAAGGCACGGTGCCACTTGGATGTAAGGGGCTACTACTGGGAACAAAATTTGCAGGGATACTATGTAAGGGGTTGAGCAGCAAGATGTATGTTCACATCACACTCAAACTTTTGCATGTCAATAGAGTTGGGGAAGCAGGACTCAGAAAGGAATTCCAAAGTCTAGCAGTTCAAGGGAAGAAACTATTTGAGTAGGTGTTCTGGCATTTAGGAATGTCTACAGTGAATGGGGTCGGATTTTGTTGCTTGTTGGGGGTATTTACATCAATGGGGTACAAGGGTTTGGAGTTCGTCAGAGCACCTTCCATTAAAATACTTGTCAAATAGGCAAAGGGATGCAACATTTTGGCAATGGTACAAAGTTGGCAGCGTGAAAACTATTTGGTTAGCTACTCTTTTTTGAACCGTGTCTAATGAGAGACTAGTAGTAGATGCACCAAGCCAAATGTGGCTACAATGCTCCATGCATGGGGGAAAGGTAGTTTTTGTAGAGGATACTGTTAGGCATAAGTAATTTTCTAGCACAGTAGAAAGAATCCACCTACTTACAGTAGTCTTAGTAATTTTCTAGCACAGTAGAAAGAATCCACCTTCTTACAGTAGTCTTAGTAATTTCTAGCACAGTAGAAAGAATCCACCTTCTTACAGTAGTCTTAGTAATTTCTAGCACAGTAGAAAGAATCCACCTTCTTACAGTAGACTTAGTAATTTTCTAGCACAGTAGAAAGAATCCACCTTCTTACAGTAGTCTTAGTAATTTTCTAGCACAGTAGAAAGAATCCTCCTTCTTACAGTAGTCTTAGTAATTTTCTAGCACAGTAGAAAGAATCCACCTTCTTACAGTAGTCTTAGTAATTTTCTAGCACAGTAGAAAGAATCCACCTTCTTACAGTAGTCTTAGTAATTTTCTAGCACAGTAAAAAGAATCCACCTTCTTACAGTAGTCTTTGTAATTTTCTAGCACAGTAGAAAGAATTCACCTTCTTACAGTAGTCTTAGTAATTTTCTAGCACAGTAGAAGGAATCCACCTTCTTACAGTAGTCTTAGAAATTTTCTAGCACAGTAGAAAGAATCCACCTTCTTACAGTAGTCTTAGTAATTTTCTAGCACAGTAGAAAGAATCCACCTTCTTACAGTAGTCTTAGTAATTTTCTAGCACAGTAGAAAGAATCCACCTTCTTACAGTAGTCTTAGTAATTTTCTAGCACAGTAGAAAGAATCCACCTTCTTACAGTAGTCTTAGAAATTTTCTAGCACAGTAGAAAGAATCCACCTTCTTACAGTAGTCTTAGTAATTTTCTAGCACAGTAGAAAGAATCCACCTTCTTACAGTAGTCTTAGTAATTTTCTAGCACAGTAGAAAGAATCCACCTTCTTACAGTAGTCTTAGTAATTTTCTTGCACAGTAGAAAGAATCCACCTACTTACAGTAGTCTTAGTAATTTTCTAGCACAGTAGAAAGAATCCACCTTCTTACAGTAGTCTTAGTAATGTTCTAGCACAGTAGAAAGAATCCACCTTCTTACAGTAGTCTTAGTAATTTTCTAGCACAGTAGAAAGAATCCACCTACTTACAGTAGTCTTAGTAATTTTCTAGCACAGTAGAAAGAATCCACCTTCTTACAGTAGTCTTAGTAATTTTCTAGCACAGTAGAAAGAATCCACCTTCTTACAGTAGTCTTAGTAATTTTCTAGCACAGTAGAAAGAATCCACCTTCTTACAGTAGTCTTAGTAATTTTCTAGCACAGTAGAAAGAATCCACCTTCTTACAGTAGTCTTAGTAATTTTATAGTACAGTAGAAAGAATCCACCTTCTTACAGTAGTCTTAGTAATTTTCTAGCACAGTAGAAAGAATCCACCTTCTTACAGTAGTCTTAGTAATTTTCTTGCACAGTAGAAAGAATCCACCTACTTACAGTAGTCTTAGTAATTTTCTAGCACAGTAGAAAGAATTCACCTTCTTACAGTAGTCTTAGTAATTTTCTAGCACAGTAGAAAGAATCCACCTACTTACAGTAGTCTTAGTAATTTTCTAGCACAGTAGAAAGAACCCACCTTCTTACAGTAGTCTTAGTAATTGTCTTGCACAGTAGAAAGAATCCACCTACTTACAGTAGTCTTAGTAATTTTCTAGCACCGTAGAAAGAATTCACCTTCTTACAGTAGTCTTAGTAATTTTCTAGCACAGTAGAAAGAATCCACCTTCTTACAGTAGTCTTAGTAATTTTCTAGCACAGTAGAAAGTATCCACCTTCTTACAGTAGTCTTAGTAATTTTCTAGCACAGTAGAAAGAATCCACCTTCTTACAGTAGTCTTAGTAATTTTCTAGCACAGTAGAAAGAATCCACCTACTTACAGTAGTCTTAGTAATTTTCTAGCACAGTAGAAAGAATTCACCTTCTTACAGTAGTCTTAGTAATTTTCTAGCACAGTAGAAAGAATCCACCTTCTTACAGTAGTCTTAGTAATTTTCTAGCACAGTAGAAAGAATCCACCTTCTTACAGTAGTCTTAGTAATTTTCTTGCACAGTAGAAAGAATCCACCTACTTACAGTAGTCTTAGTAATTTTCTTGCACAGTAGAAAGAATCCACCTACTTACAGTAGTCTTAGTAATTTTCTAGCACAGTAGAAAGAATCCACCTTCTTACAGTAGTCTTAGTAATTTTCTAGCACAGTAGAAAGAATCCACCTACTTACAGTAGTCTTAGAAATTTTCTAGCACAGTAGAAAGAATCCACCTTCTTACAGTAGTCTATGTAATTTTCTAGCACAGTAGAAAGAATCCACCTTCTTACAGTAGTCTTAGTAATTTTCTAGCACAGTAGAAAGAATCCACCTTCTTACAGTAGTCTTAGTAATTTTCTAGCACAGTAGAAAGAATTCACCTTCTTACAGTAGTCTTAGTAATTTTCTAGCACAGTAGAAAGAATCCACCTTCTTACAGTAGTCTTAGAAATTTTCTAGCACAGTAGAAAGAATCCACCTTCTTACAGTAGTCTTAGAAATTTTCTAGCACAGTAAAAAGAATCCACCTTCTTACAGTAGTCTTAGTAATTTTCTTGCACAGTAGAAAGAATCCACCTACTTACAGTAGTCTTAGTAATTTTCTAGCACAGTAGAAAGAATTCACCTTCTTACAGTAGTCTTAGTAATTTTCTAGCACAGTAGAAAGAATCCACCTACTTACAGTAGTCTTAGTAATTTTCTAGCACAGTAGAAAGAATCCACCTTCTTACAGTAGTCTTAGTAATTGTCTTGCACAGTAGAAAGAATCCACCTACTTACAGTAGTCTTAGTAATTTTCTAGCACAGTAGAAAGAATTCACCTTCTTACAGTAGTCTTAGTAATTTTCTAGCACAGTAGAAAGAATCCACCTTCTTACAGTAGTCTTAGTAATTTTCTAGCACAGTAGAAAGAATCCACCTACTTACAGTAGTCTTAGTAATTTTCTAGCACAGTAGAAAGAATCCACCTTCTTACAGTAGTCTTAGTAATTTTCTAGCACAGTAGAAAGAATCCACCTTCTTACAGTAGTCTTAGTAATTTTCTAGCACAGTAGAAAGAATTCACCTTCTTACAGTAGTCTTAGTAATTTTCTAGCACAGTAGAAAGAATCCACCTTCTTACAGTAGTCTTAGTAATTTTCTAGCACAGTAGAAAGAATCCACCTTCTTACAGTAGTTTTAGTAATTTTCTAGCACAGTAGAAAGAATCCACCTTCTTACAGTAGTCTTAGTAATTTTCTAGCACAGTAGAAAGAATCCACCTTCTTACAGTAGTCTTAGTAATTTTCTTGCACAGTAGAAAGAATCCACCTTCTTACAGTAGTCTTAGTAATTTTCTTGCACAGTAGAAAGAACCCACCTACTTACAGTAGTCTTAGTAATTTTCTAGCACAGTAGAAAGAATCCACCTTCTTACAGTAGTCTTAGTAATTTTCTAGCACAGTAGAAAGAATCCACCTTCTTACAGTAGTCTTAGTAATTTTCTAGCACAGTAGAAAGAATCCACCTTCTTACAGTAGTCTTAGTAATTTTCTAGCACAGTAGAAAGAATCCACCTTCTTACAGTAGTCTTAGTAATTTTCTAGCACAGTAGAAAGAATCCACCTTCTTACAGTAGTCTAAGTAATTTTCTAGCACAGTAGAAAGAATCCACCTTCTTACAGTAGTCTTAGTAATTGTCTTGCACAGTAGAAAGAATCCACCTACTTACAGTAGTCTTAGTAATTTTCTAGCACAGTAGAAAGAATTCACCTTCTTACAGTAGTCTTAGTAATTTTCTAGCACAGTAGAAAGAATCCACCTTCTTACAGTAGTCTTAGTAATTTTCTAGCACAGTAGAAAGAATCCACCTTCTTACAGTAGTCTTAGTAATTTTCTAGCACAGTAGAAAGAATCCACCTTCTTACAGTAGTCTTAGTAATTTTCTAGCACATTAGAAAGAATCCACCTACTTACAGTAGTCTTAGTAATTTTCTAGCACAGTAGAAAGAATTCACCTTCTTACAGTAGTCTTAGTAATTTTCTAGCACAGTAGAAAGAATCCACCTTCTTACAGTAGTCTTAGTAATTTTCTAGCACAGTAGAAAGAATCCACCTTCTTACAGTAGTCTTAGTAATTTTCTAGCACAGTAGAAAGAATCCACCTTCTTACAGTAGTCTTAGTAATTTTCTAGCACAGTAGAAAGAATCCACCTTCTTACAGTAGTCTTAGTAATTTTCTAGCACAGTAGAAAGAATCCACCTTCTTACAGTAGTCTTAGTAATTTTCTAGCACAGTAGAAAGAATTCACCTTCTTACAGTAGTCTTAGTAATTTTCTAGCACAGTAGAAAGAATCCACCTTCTTACAGTAGTCTTAGAAATTTTCTAGCACAGTAGAAAGAATCCACCTTCTTACAGTAGTCTTAGAAATTTTCTAGCACAGTAAAAAGAATCCACCTTCTTACAGTAGTCTTAGTAATTTTCTTGCACAGTAGAAAGAATCCACCTACTTACAGTAGTCTTAGTAATTTTCTAGCACAGTACAAAGAATTCACCTTCTTACAGTAGTCTTAGTAATTTTCTAGCACAGTAGAAAGAATCCACCTACTTACAGTAGTCTTAGTAATTTTCTAGCACAGTAGAAAGAATCCACCTTCTTACAGTAGTCTTAGTAATTGTCTTGCACAGTAGAAAGAATCCACCTACTTACAGTAGTCTTAGTAATTTTCTAGCACAGTAGAAAGAATTCACCTTCTTACAGTAGTCTTAGTAATTTTCTAGCACAGTAGAAAGAATCCACCTTCTTACAGTAGTCTTAGTAATTTTCTAGCACAGTAGAAAGAATCCACCTACTTACAGTAGTCTTAGTAATTTTCTAGCACAGTAGAAAGAATCCACCTTCTTACAGTAGTCTTAGTAATTTTCTAGCACAGTAGAAAGAATCCACCTTCTTACAGTAGTCTTAGTAATTTTCTAGCACAGTAGAAAGAATCCACCTTCTTACAGTAGTCTTAGTAATTTTCTTGCACAGTAGAAAGAATCCACCTACTTACAGTAGTCTTAGTAATTTTCTTGAACAGTAGAAAGAATCCACCTACTTACAGTAGTCTTAGTAATTTTCTAGCACAGTAGAAAGAATCCACCTTCTTACAGTAGTCTTAGTAATTTTCTAGCACAGTAGAAAGAATCCACCTACTTACAGTAGTCTTAGTAATTTTCTAGCACAGTAGAAAGAATCCACCTTCTTACAGTAGTCTTAGTAATTTTCTAGCACAGTAGAAAGAATCCACCTTCTTACAGTAGTCTAAGTAATTTTCTTGCACAGTAGAAAGAATCCACCTTCTTACAGTAGTCTTAGTAATTTTCTTGCACAGTAGAAAGAATCCACCTACTTACAGTAGTCTTAGTAATTTTCTAGCACAGTAGAAAGAATCCACCTTCTTACAGTAGTCTTAGTAATTTTCTAGCACAGTAGAAAGAATCCACCTTCTTACAGTAGTCTTAGTAATTTTCTAGCACAGTAGAAAGAATCCACCTTCTTACAGTAGTCTTAGTAATTTTCTAGCACAGTAGAAAGAATCCACCTTCTTACAGTAGTCTTAGAAATTTTCTAGCACAGTAGAAAGAATCCACCTTCTTACAGTAGTCTTAGTAATTTTCTTGCACAGTAGAAAGAATCCACCTACTTACCGTAGTCTTAGTAATTTTCTAGCACAGTAGAAAGAATCCACCTTCTTACAGTAGTCTTAGTAATTTTCTAGCACAGTAGAAAGAATCCACCTTCTTACAGTAGTCTTAGTAATTTTCTAGCACAGTAGAAAGAATCCACCTACTTACAGTAGTCTTAGTAATTTTCTAGCACAGTAGAAAGAATCCACCTTCTTACAGTAGTCTTAGTAATTTTCTAGCACAGTAGAAAGAATCCACCTTCTTACAGTAGTCTTAGTAATTTTCTAGCACAGTAGAAAGAATCCACCTTCTTACAGTAGTCTTAGTAATTTTCTAGTACAGTAGAAAGAATCCACATTCTTACAGTAGTCTTAGTAATTTTCTAGCACAGTAGAAAGAATCCACCTTCTTACAGTAGTCTTAGTAATTTTCTTGCACAGTAGAAAGAATCCACCTTCTCACAGTAGTCTTAGTAATTTTCTTGCACAGTAGAAAGAATCCATCTTCTTACAGTAGTCTTAGTAATTTTCTAGCACAGTAGAAAGAATCCACCTACTTACAGTAGTCTTAGTAATTTTCTTGCACAGTAGAAAGAATCCACCTTCTTACAGTAGTCTTAGTAATTTTCTTGCACAGTAGAAAGAATCCACCTTCTTACAGTAGTCTTAGTAATTTTCTAGCACAGTAGAAAGAATCCACCTTCTTACAGTAGTCTTAGTAATTTTCTAGCACAGTAGAAAGAATCCACCTTCTTACAGTAGTCTTCGTAATTTTCTAGCACATTAGAAAGAATCCACCTTCTTACAGTAGTCTTAGTAATTTTCTAGCACAGTAGAAAGAATCCACCTTCTTACAGTAGTCTTAGTAATTTTCTAGCACAGTAGAAAGAATCCACCTTCTTACAGTAGTCTTAGTAATTTTCTTGCACAGTAGAAAGAATCCACCTTCTTACAGTAGTCTTAGTAATTTTCTTGCACAGTAGAAAGAATCCACCTTCTTACAGGAGTCTTAGTAATTTTCTAGCACAGTAGAAAGAATCCACCTACTTACAGTAGTCTTAGTAATTTTCTTGCACAGTAGAAAGAATCCACCTTCTTACAGTAGTCTTAGTAATTTTCTAGCACAGTAGAAAGAATCCACCTTCTTACAGTAGTCTTAGTAATTTTCTTGCACAGTAGAAAGAATCCACCTTCTTACAGTAGTCTTAGTAATTTTCTTGCACAGTAGAAAGAATCCACCTTCTCACAGTAGTCTTAGTAATTTTCTAGCACAGTAGAAAGAATCCACCTACTTACAGTAGTCTTAGTAATTTTCTTGCACAGTAGAAAGAATCCACCTTCTTACAGTAGTCTTAGTAATTTTCTAGCACAGTAGAAAGAATCAACCTTCTGACAGTAGTCTTAGTAATTTTCTAGCACAGTAGAAAGGATTCACCTTCTTACAGTAGTCTTCATAATTTTCTAGCACAGTAGAAAGAATCCACCTTCTTACAGTAGTCTTAGTAATTTTCTTGCACAGTAGAAAGAATCCACCTTCTTACAGTAGTCTTAGTAATTTTCTAGCACAGTAGAAAGAATCCACCTACTTACAGTAGTCTTAGTAATTTTCTTGCACAGTAGAAAGAATCCACCTTCTTACAGTAGTCTTAGTAATTTTCTAGCACAGTAGAAAGAATCCACCTACTTACAGTAGTCTTAGTAATTTTCTTGCACAGTAGAAAGAATCCACCTTCTTACAGTAGTCTTAGTAATTTTCTAGCACAGTAGAAAGAATCCTCCTTCTTACAGTAGTCTTAGTAATTTTCTAGCACAGTAGAAAGAATCCACCTTCTTACAGTAATCTTAGTAATTTTCTAGCACAGTAGAAAGAATCCACCTTCTTACAGTAGTCTTAGTAATTTTCTAGCACAGTAGAAAGAATCCACCTTCTTACAGTAGTCTTAGTAATTTTCTAGCACAGTAGAAAGAATCCACCTTCTTACAGTAGTCTTAGTAATTTTCTTGCACAGTAGAAAGAATCCACCTTCTTACAGTAGTCTTAGTAATTTTCTAGCACAGTAGAAAGAATCCACCTACTTACAGTAGTCTTAGTAATTTTCTTGCACAGTAGAAAGAATCCACCTTCTTACAGTAGTCTTAGTAATTTTCTAGCACAGTAGAAAGAATCCACCTTCTGACAGTAGTCTTAGTAATTTTCTAGCACAGTAGAAAGAATCCACCTTCTTACAGTAGTCTTCATAATTTTCTAGCACAGTAGAAAGAATCCACCTTCTTACAGTAGTCTTAGTAATGTTCTGTCACAGTAGAAAGAATCCACCTTCTTACAGTAGTCTTCATAATTTTCTAGCACAGTAGAAAGAATCCACCTTCTTACAGTAGTCTTAGTAATTTTTTTGAACAGTAGAAAGAATCCACCTTCTTACAGTAGTCTTAGTAATTTTCTAGCACAGTAGAAAGAATCCACCTACTTACAGTAGTCTTAGTAATTTTCTAGCACAGTAGAAAGAATCCTCCTTCTTACAGTAGTCTTAGTAATTTTCTAGCACAGTAGAAAGAATCCACCTTCTTACAGTAGTCTTAGTAATTTTCTAGCACAGTAGAAAGAATCCACCTTCTTACAGTAGTCTTAGTAATTTTCTAGCACAGTAGAAAGAATCCACCTTCTTACAGTAGTCTTAGTAATTTTCTAGCACAGTAGAAAGAATCCACCTTCTTACAGTAGTCTTAGTAATTTTCTAGCACAGTAGAAAGAATCCACCTTCTTACAGTAGTCTTAGTAATTTTCTAGCACAGTAGAAAGAATTCACCTTCTTACAGTAGTCTTAGTAATTTTCTAGCACAGTAGAAAGAATCCACCTTCTTACAGTAGTCTTAGAAATTTTCTAGCACAGTAGAAAGAATCCACCTTCTTACAGTAGTCTTAGAAATTTTCTAGCACAGTAAAAAGAATCCACCTTCTTACAGTAGTCTTAGTAATTTTCTTGCACAGTAGAAAGAATCCACCTACTTACAGTAGTCTTAGTAATTTTCTAGCACAGTAGAAAGAATTCACCTTCTTACAGTAGTCTTAGTAATTTTCTAGCACAGTAGAAAGAATCCACCTACTTACAGTAGTCTTAGTAATTTTCTAGCACAGTAGAAAGAATCCACCTTCTTACAGTAGTCTTAGTAATTGTCTTGCACAGTAGAAAGAATCCACCTACTTACAGTAGTCTTAGTAATTTTCTAGCACAGTAGAAAGAATTCACCTTCTTACAGTAGTCTTAGTAATTTTCTAGCACAGTAGAAAGAATCCACCTTCTTACAGTAGTCTTAGTAATTTTCAAGCACAGTAGAAAGAATCCACCTACTTACAGTAGTCTTAGTAATTTTCTAGCACAGTAGAAAGAATCCACCTTCTTACAGTAGTCTTAGTAATTTTCTAGCACAGTAGAAAGAATCCACCTTCTTACAGTAGTCTTAGTAATTTTCTAGCACAGTAGAAAGAATCCACCTTCTTACAGTAGTCTTAGTAATTTTCTTGCACAGTAGAAAGAATCCACCTACTTACAGTAGTCTTAGTAATTTTCTTGAACAGTAGAAAGAATCCACCTACTTACAGTAGTCTTAGTAATTTTCTAGCACAGTAGAAAGAATCCACCTTCTTACAGTAGTCTTAGTAATGTTCTAGCACAGTAGAAAGAATCCACCTACTTACAGTAGTCTTAGTAATTTTCTAGCACAGTAGAAAGAATCCACCTTCTTACAGTAGTCTTAGTAATTTTCTAGCACAGTAGAAAGAATCCACCTTCTTACAGTAGTCTAAGTAATTTTCTTGCACAGTAGAAAGAATCCACCTTCTTACAGTAGTCTTAGTAATTTTCTTGCACAGTAGAAAGAATCCACCTACTTACAGTAGTCTTAGTAATTTTCTAGCACAGTAGAAAGAATCCACCTTCTTACAGTAGTCTTAGTAATTTTCTAGCACAGTAGAAAGAATCCACCTTCTTACAGTAGTCTTAGTAATTTTCTAGCACAGTAGAAAGAATCCACCTTCTTACAGTAGTCTTAGTAATTTTCTAGCACAGTAGAAAGAATCCACCTTCTTACAGTAGTCTTAGAAATTTTCTAGCACAGTAGAAAGAATCCACCTTCTTACAGTAGTCTTAGTAATTTTCTTGCACAGTAGAAAGAATCCACCTACTTACCGTAGTCTTAGTAATTTTCTAGCACAGTAGAAAGAATCCACCTTCTTACAGTAGTCTTAGTAATTTTCTAGCACAGTAGAAAGAATCCACCTTCTTACAGTAGTCTTAGTAATTTTCTAGCACAGTAGAAAGAATCCACCTACTTACAGTAGTCTTAGTAATTTTCTAGCACAGTAGAAAGAATCCACCTTCTTACAGTAGTCTTAGTAATTTTCTAGCACAGTAGAAAGAATCCACCTTCTTACAGTAGTCTTAGTAATTTTCTAGCACAGTAGAAAGAATCCACCTTCTTACAGTAGTCTTAGTAATTTTCTAGTACAGTAGAAAGAATCCACATTCTTACAGTAGTCTTAGTAATTTTCTAGCACAGTAGAAAGAATCCACCTTCTTACAGTAGTCTTAGTAATTTTCTTGCACAGTAGAAAGAATCCACCTTCTCACAGTAGTCTTAGTAATTTTCTTGCACAGTAGAAAGAATCCATCTTCTTACAGTAGTCTTAGTAATTTTCTAGCACAGTAGAAAGAATCCACCTACTTACAGTAGTCTTAGTAATTTTCTTGCACAGTAGAAAGAATCCACCTTCTTACAGTAGTCTTAGTAATTTTCTTGCACAGTAGAAAGAATCCACCTTCTTACAGTAGTCTTAGTAATTTTCTAGCACAGTAGAAAGAATCCACCTTCTTACAGTAGTCTTAGTAATTTTCTAGCACAGTAGAAAGAATCCACCTTCTTACAGTAGTCTTCGTAATTTTCTAGCACATTAGAAAGAATCCACCTTCTTACAGTAGTCTTAGTAATTTTCTAGCACAGTAGAAAGAATCCACCTTCTTACAGTAGTCTTAGTAATTTTCTAGCACAGTAGAAAGAATCCACCTTCTTACAGTAGTCTTAGTAATTTTCTTGCACAGTAGAAAGAATCCACCTTCTTACAGTAGTCTTAGTAATTTTCTTGCACAGTAGAAAGAATCCACCTTCTTACAGGAGTCTTAGTAATTTTCTAGCACAGTAGAAAGAATCCACCTACTTACAGTAGTCTTAGTAATTTTCTTGCACAGTAGAAAGAATCCACCTTCTTACAGTAGTCTTAGTAATTTTCTAGCACAGTAGAAAGAATCCACCTTCTTACAGTAGTCTTAGTAATTTTCTTGCACAGTAGAAAGAATCCACCTTCTTACAGTAGTCTTAGTAATTTTCTTGCACAGTAGAAAGAATCCACCTTCTCACAGTAGTCTTAGTAATTTTCTAGCACAGTAGAAAGAATCCACCTACTTACAGTAGTCTTAGTAATTTTCTTGCACAGTAGAAAGAATCCACCTTCTTACAGTAGTCTTAGTAATTTTCTAGCACAGTAGAAAGAATCAACCTTCTGACAGTAGTCTTAGTAATTTTCTAGCACAGTAGAAAGGATTCACCTTCTTACAGTAGTCTTCATAATTTTCTAGCACAGTAGAAAGAATCCACCTTCTTACAGTAGTCTTAGTAATTTTCTTGCACAGTAGAAAGAATCCACCTTCTTACAGTAGTCTTAGTAATTTTCTAGCACAGTAGAAAGAATCCACCTACTTACAGTAGTCTTAGTAATTTTCTTGCACAGTAGAAAGAATCCACCTTCTTACAGTAGTCTTAGTAATTTTCTAGCACAGTAGAAAGAATCCACCTACTTACAGTAGTCTTAGTAATTTTCTTGCACAGTAGAAAGAATCCACCTTCTTACAGTAGTCTTAGTAATTTTCTAGCACAGTAGAAAGAATCCTCCTTCTTACAGTAGTCTTAGTAATTTTCTAGCACAGTAGAAAGAATCCACCTTCTTACAGTAATCTTAGTAATTTTCTAGCACAGTAGAAAGAATCCACCTTCTTACAGTAGTCTTAGTAATTTTCTAGCACAGTAGAAAGAATCCACCTTCTTACAGTAGTCTTAGTAATTTTCTAGCACAGTAGAAAGAATCCTCCTTCTTACAGTAGTCTTAGTAATTTTCTAGCACAGTAGAAAGAATCCACCTTCTTACAGTAATCTTAGTAATTTTCTAGCACAGTAGAAAGAATCCACCTTCTTACAGTAGTCTTAGTAATTTTCTAGCACAGTAGAAAGAATCCACCTTCTTACAGTAGTCTTAGTAATTTTCTAGCACAGTAGAAAGAATCCACCTTCTTACAGTAGTCTTAGTAATTTTCTTGCACAGTAGAAAGAATCCACCTTCTTACAGTAGTCTTAGTAATTTTCTAGCACAGTAGAAAGAATCCACCTACTTACAGTAGTCTTAGTAATTTTCTTGCACAGTAGAAAGAATCCACCTTCTTACAGTAGTCTTAGTAATTTTCTAGCACAGTAGAAAGAATCCACCTTCTGACAGTAGTCTTAGTAATTTTCTAGCACAATAGAAAGAATCCACCTTCTTACAGTAGTCTTCATAATTTTCTAGCACAGTAGAAAGAATCCACCTTCTTACAGTAGTCTTAGTAATGTTCTTGCACAGTAGAAAGAATCCACCTTCTTACAGTAGTCTTAGTAATTTTCTAGCACAGTAGAAAGAATCCACCTTCTTACAGTAGTCTTAGTAATTTTTTTGAACAGTAGAAAGAATCCACCTTCTTACAGTAGTCTTAGTAATTTTCTAGCACAGTAGAAAGAATCCACCTACTTACAGTAGTCTTAGTAATTTTCTTGCACAGTAGAAAGAATCCACCTTCTTACAGTAGTCTTAGTAATTTTCTAGCACAGTAGAAAGAATCCTCCTTCTTACAGTAGTCTTAGTAATTTTCTAGCACAGTAGAAAGAATCCACCTTCTTACAGTAATCTTAGTAATTTTCTAGCACAGTAGAAAGAATCCACCTTCTTACAGTAGTCTTAGTAATTTTCTAGCACAGTAGAAAGAATCCACCTTCTTACAGTAGTCTTAGTAATTTTCTAGCACAGTAGAAAGAATCCACCTTCTTACAGTAGTCTTAGCAATGCCCTCAATATATTTGCTCCAATTCATGTTCCCTGTGAAAGTAAAGCCGAACAGTTTGAATGAAGAACTTTTAGGAAGATAGCCATGGCAATAAGTGATTGAGATGATTTCATGTAATTATTAAAGGAAAGAAGCTCAGTCTTGGCAGCATTGAATGTTACCATCCATTTATGTTCCCATTTGACTACAGATTGGTGGTCTTCCTCCTTGAAGACAATTTTATCAGAGAGGTAATTGATGAATAAAAGGAATAATAAAGATTCAAGTATTGACCCCTGATGTACACCCACATTTATATCATGTTGTTTTGTAAGTACAACCATTGAGCATAACCTGGATTTTTCTCTTCTTTAAGAAAGTTTGATTATTTAAGTACTCGTCGTCATTTATTTAGATTTAGACACAGATAGAGAGTGGGGGAAATTGTTGATAGTATTTGTAGCTAGTCGAGTGTTTTTTGTGAAAGTCTGGGAAGGGGGGGACCCTAGATTGGAGCTTAGATGAGCACTTGCCATGAAAATAATTGCAGAGCAGAGAGAGGCTCTTAACATCTCTTTTCTGGGAAAGAGGTTGAAAGGAAAAGAACACAGCATCACCTACTATGTTTTGAAGCCAGTTTTGAACTATATTAAGGCAGGATAGGGTCCTCTGAGCAGCTCCTGCCCAGATGTGGCAACAGTACATTTCAGGACGTACTTGACTGTTATACAGATAGAGGATTGCATCAGCAGTGAGATACTTACTAGAGCAGTAGAATGATCCAACTATTTTTTCAGAGATCTTGACAACAGATTTGATGTCTGCATTCCATTTTAGATCAAGATTGAAGGTCAGTTCCAGAAGCTTGATCTTTCCCCAAAGACAAGACAAGAGCCATTCATTTCGATTGAGGTCTGATGGGGGACATAATATAATGAAAGGAGAGGAGCTTGGTTTTAGCTGCATTAAAATTATCCAGCTATCTCCCCCACCTCATTGCACCACATGTTTAAGTTCAGAAGAGAGAGAATCAAAAAGATTTGGTTATTGCTGGCCTTTGAAGTGTTGCCATAGATTGTGGTGCTATCTACATAAATGTCTAATGTTATTTGGGAGACCATTGATAAAGATAAGGAAGAGAGTTGGGCCCAGGATGGAACCCTGACAGATTCCAGCACTGATACTATGAGCTTCTGATTTCTGCCCATCGATGACTACTCTTATAAGCCTATTGAGAGAAATAATTTAATAAATGAGAGAAGATTTCCAGCTATTCCGTAGCTAGTTATCTTGTAAAGTAGACCTTTATGCGACACCCTATCAAAAACCTTGGATATCTTAAAAGCTATTAACTTGAAATGAAGCTCTCATTCAGAGATTCACTAATCCTGTGTGATATTACAGAGAGCACATCAGCTGTAGATCAAGCAAAACGGAAAGCATATCGCATGTCACAGTAGGTTATTTTTGCTAAAGTGGTTGACCACTTTTCTATTTATCACAGATTTCAGTGACTTATGACACACAGGAGACTGGTTGGTCTGTACTATGAAGATGACTGATCCCTGGGATCCACTTCCACTGCTCGCAGTTGAGTCACCAGGTTCGTGGGGCACGGGTTGGATCCATCGCTCATCGTCGGATGACTCGCTACTTCCACTGCTCGCCGATTGGTCAGCGCTTAGAGCGGGCCGGACATCCCTTACGTGGCGCGGAGTATCATCGACTAGTATGGCCTGTTCACTGATGACGCCGGTGACCCGCCCCCTCCAAAAGCTGCTGGTGCACCGGCCACCGGGTGGCTTCACCCAGACGGTGTCTCCCACTTGGTACGTCCCCTGGGGTTCTCGTTGGTCGGGTAGACACACTTCAACGTCCTTGACGCGCACGTGGTAGTGATGAATCGCATCAGTGGGCGCACTGCCGCCAGTCACGGCGTCCTTAGGCGTTGTGTTGTATCTGTAAACCGCTTCCGCGATCGTACACTTCTTCCTGGCCGCGATCCTCTTCACGGTTCAGTGGCACCGCTCCGCTGTGCCGTTGCCGCTCGGCACATACGCGCATCGGTGTCGAAGGCGGATCCCCTAGTTGTCCATAAGATGCCTGAATTCCCTGCTGCAGAACGCCGTGTCGTTATCCGTGAGGATCTCCTCAGGCAGCCCCCTTTCGTAGAATATGGATTCCAATTCGTGGATGACACTGGTGGAATCCTGCCTCGCTAATTGGCGCCAAATCACGAACCTCGTTGGCCCGCAGTCTATCAGCGTGAAGAAGTGTTGGCTGCCGTAGTGGGTTATATCCATACCCAACCGACTCCAGGTCGCGTCCACTCCCAGCTGTCCTTTCCGCCATCTGGCTGGGGCGGGGTCGATGGACTGGCACGTTTGGCACTCCCTGACCACTGCTCTTACTGCGCTTTTTGGTATTGATGGTCTAGCCAACTTCACAAAGTAGTAGGTCCGTTGTACTCCGGGGTGCCCACTGTCATGATGTATCTTCCTGATTTCGTCCTCCTCGACGGAGGCAGCACACAGAGGCAATGGCTTAGCTTCTTTCTTCATAGCCTCATACCATCTCCGTGGTACCCGAGTGAGCTTGTCGGCGAGGTTGTAGTCCGAGGTGACGAGCACTACGTCTACGGACAGGTTGTACTCCGTCACCAGTTTTTTCACAGTCTCCAGCCTCCGTCTTATCAGCATTTCGCTGGCTGCCTTGGTGCGTGTCCTGGCCTTGCTCGTGAGTGTGTCCGACACCCAGTGGTGCATGCAAAGTGAGTCAGTGTGCACACGCAGTTTCTTCACTTCCCATTGAAGTGCCAGGTTAATGCCCTTTATTACAGCGTCGAGTTCTGCCAGGTTGATATGGGCAGCATCATTCGCCGGTCGCAGCCAGCAGGCATCCTCAACTACGGCCCCATTTTTCTCCAAAACTACACCGATCACTAGAGAACTTGCGTCCACCCACACGCTCAGTTCGTCTCCCTGCACGCACCAGTCCCCTGTGGCGGGGTCATTCTTTTTCACACTAGCGACGGTCTCCTTTAACATTCGAACCAATAGTTCGTCGGTTATCTCATCGTCCCAGCCTTTGGTGACCGCATTTGCCCTCTTTTTTATGACGCCTGTCACCACACGAACCCATCCGCATACTGGAAGGTGCCCCACAAGTTTCCCGCACAGGGAGAACACGGCACGTCTTGTGTAAACGTCGGGTACGTCAGGAACTGCGGTTCCACGCCTCCACTTCAGGATCCCTCGCTCCTCTTGAACGCTCAAGCCCAATACGTGGGCGCCATCCTCAAGCCGCTCAGAGTCCTTGCAGTTTAGACCAAACTCGGCAAGTTTGGATCTTACGCGCGAAGATGACACGATATCTTCGTTCACATATATATCGTCAATGTACGCCGATGTTCCCTTTCTGATCCATTCTTCTTGCGACAACACGGCATTGACGATAGCCTTCATTATCTGGGATGCTACGTTTAGCCCAAATCCGAGTCGCGTAAGACAGTATCTCTTCACGGAAAACATCACTGTCTGGAAAGGCCACATCGCCTCGCCGATCCGGACCTGCAAGTATGCTTTTCTCAAGTCCAGTAGGGACACATTGGACCCCTGCTGGCGCCACTCTCGCAGCTTGCTGGCACAGACGTTGGCGTCCGCTGTGAACGCATCAACGTGCGCATTCAACTCACGGTAGTCCATTACCGGCCTCACCTTTGACTTGTTAGGTTGGGCAACTGCCATCAGCGGTATCAGGCCCTTGGGGGGTCCAAGTTTGTCGTAGGGGTATGGAATCAGCCAACCGTTCTTAATCCATTCACGGAGCTTGCTTTCGTATGCAGGCCTTGTCTGGTCGGGCATACGGTACTCTGCCACTTTGTTTTGTAGTTTGGCCGGTTCCTTGTCTTCTGACCACCTCCAAGTGGTGGTCCACGCCTTCTATTGGTCGTCGAACTCCGCACTGAAGTCCGGCTGGTCGACTCTTAGTGCTGCGCACACCGGGGGCCTATCCTGAAACTCTACAATGCCAGCGCGCATTATGCGCACACCGCCCAGGGCTTTGATGGCATCGTAGCCTAGCAACAGGTCGAAACTCAGCGGCTTTTCGCGTGTCACCAGCGCTTCAACGTTGGCCGAGTTTCCAGTTCTTGTGCGAATGTGTACCACACCCACGCCGCAACACATTCATATTTTTCCAGTAATGGTAGTTATCCTGACGTTCTTCTTTTTCCACGCCCGACAGAAGTCCGCACACACTATGGTGCGGGAGCAACCGGAATCAAGGAGAGCTGAACATAACGTGTCATTAACTGGGACCTGAATGACAGGGAGCGCCTTGTTTATTTTCTGTTCGGGGAAGGGGTCGGCACTGGCACCTTGTCCCCATCCCCGTTTCCCGCACAGTCTCGGGCCATGTGCCCAGTCTTGTTACAGCGGTAGCAGCGAACAGCCGTCGACCGCCTTCTACAATTTCTTGCCATGTGGCCCCGCCCGTTGCATCTGTAGCAGATGACATCACCTTGCGGGCTGGGTCCCTGAGACGGTCCTTCGCCAGTTGGTGGGGCCTGTGCGACGGCGAATACCGGTTCCTGCACCGTCGAGTCATCCTTCATTATTGTCCTGGCTCTGTCCACTAGGTCACTCAGCGGTAGTGAGGACATGGTAGAGGTTGCTCACAGGAGCTGCTTTGCTCCAGCGGGGAGTCCTGACAGGAATTTGTAGGCTAGGGCCCTATCGGGAAGACTGCTGAACAACACCGTCTGCTTCTTAAGCTCGGCGAGATACACGTCCACAGTTTCGCCCAAGCGTATAGACCTCGTCTCAAACTGCTCCCATGCAGTGGCGGGGTCAGTGGCGTAATGCCCTGTACAACGCCGCCTTGATACTCGAGTAGTCACACTTCTCCTCAGCGCTGAGTTGCTGATATACAGCGAAGGCCCCGCCGGTCAGCCGCAGAGGAATCACGCGCTCGATATTTTTCACGCCGGACAACTGACAATGTAACTTGACCTTCTCAACCCAGCTGAGTACCGGGTCGGATCCGTCGAATTCCGGTATCAACTTTAGATCGAACCTATCCGCCATTGAAGAAAAGAAAACCAAGTTCGGAGTGGGGGCGCCGAAATAGCTTGTAAGAGTATCTTGTGTAGTTTCCGACGTGTAGGAGACGGGGAGTCTCGTCGTGGGCGACGAAGCGTTTCACTGAAGAACCACAGCAACACACAGCGAACCAACAAACAATGACAGCCACGGCGCGAAGGTAATTAACAAAGCTCAGCTGACTGCACGAATAGAAACGGAACCCAACGGTCACTAACGGGACCCAACGGTCACTGTACTGATCGCCACGAACGTCAGAACCCGACTGCCTCGCACCTCCAATGGACCGATTTTTATTCATCAAGATGGCCTAGCTAATTTGCATCCCCGCGAGATCTCACGCGATCCTGCGAGATTCCGTCTCTAATAAAAGCAGGCAGGCGCCATCTTGGAACTCTTTCTTCCGCTGCCCCGACCACAGGATCAGCCACCACCCCGCACGCCAGGCACACACGGACCCTCTTGCGCCGAGGGCTACGGTTAGTCTCACATTGTGCCATATAAACTTCGTCCCAGATACCTCTTCCAGGCCCACGAGGGCAGCAACCACTCAGGCATCACTCGCATGCGAGAACTCTTGTCCGGCTACTGGTGGGAGTTCAAGAACCGCGACATTAAAGCCTATGTCGACTCTTGCAAAACTTGCGCAAAATTCAAAGGGAACTATGGTAAACGCACCCACTGGCTGATGGGTCACTGCAAACGTGGAAAAAGGCCATTCGAGATGGTCTTTATCGACTTTGTAACAATGCCAAATTCGAAAGGAAAACGGTACATACTGACAATTTTGGACAGCTTTAGTCGGTATTTCACGGTGATACCATGTGCAAGGGACCGTGCCATTGACACGGCCCACAGGCTGTTTCAATTTTTTCTTCAGCACAGGGAAATTCCAAGAATAGTTTCCTCTGATCGGGGCACACACTTCACGGGAGAAGTCTATAGACAATTCTGTGACCAGCTGTCCATCACACAGGAGCTCCACTGCTCCTGGCGTCCACAAAGCTCGGGGAACATTGAGAGGCAACACCGGACAATGAAAAATGCCCTATACATGCTATGCGAAGAGAGGAATTGTGAATGGACTGACGTCCTCGAATCGGTAGTCTCATCCATGAACGCCACGACTAATAGCGCTACCGGTGTCTCCCCTCATTATGCAATTACCGGTCGTCACCCCAACATTGGTTTGCCTACGCTTCATAATAAACAAATTAAAAGCGACGACCCGGGAGCATATGGCATGCAAATCAACGCTTTGCTAAGACAGGTCCACCACCATGTCACCCTGGCCAACGACGAGGCCGATCACAAACTTGAGAAAGGCACCCATCACCTTACCTGTCGAGACCCGATACAAGTAGGTGGTAAAGTTTTACTCCATCGGCCACAATCAGCAATGGCACAATCATCTCATCTACCATGGGTAGGTGACTTCACAATCATAAAAACAAATGACATGATGTCTCAGGTGCAAAATGAAAAGGGCGATACAGCCTGGATCCACCGCGCACATATCAGACGCTTGGCCTCTCGCCCACCGCATTTGTGCAAAACAAACCCCCTGCCCCCACCTTGCAACACCAACCAGCTTCACGCCACACAACATTTTCCAAATAACCCCCCACAAAATCAAAACATGAATCCCTCAACATCATCACCACACGACAATAACACTATCCCAACCCTACCCCCGGTGAGAACAACAAGAGGGAACCTCCCCACCCGCTTCAAGGACTTTGTCATGATCTAAACACTACACTACTAAACACACCCACAAATTGTAAATCTGTCTGAGATCTGGGGGAGCTTTGTTATAAAACAGAAATACAAATCTCAGGCGATTTACGCGCAATTCCGCAGACATTGGCAAAATAACATTTATATTTTTCGGCCAATGACAATGCCTCCCGCCTAAATTAAACACAGGCTTTCTCGAGCCACTTTTTCATCGCGCCTCGATATAAAAAAGAGGCAGCATGTTCAAATCAGCAGTTTAGACAGACCGACCAGTCAAATACATCACGCTTCATGTTCGTTGCTGCCTCCGCCGTCTTCGTCACCGACACCGTCATCTTCACCTCGAACGCTGTCAACATCAGCACCTTCCTCTTCTCCGACGCCGTCTTCACCATCCACGACTGCTACTCACCGACGCACGAGTCAAACATCAACCACCTCTCTGCTCACCTACATCGCCACGGCCGATACCTTATCGTCATCGCAGTCAACTTCGAGTAAATACTAACGATCCTTTCTTTTTTTTTTTTTTTTTTTTTCTTCTAACATCTCGTTTGTCGAGAATAAATATATGCATATATATGTATATACACAATCTCCATGTTCACGTTTTTCTTGCTATCATACGCTTGTCTTAATTATAACACTGATTACCGATTAATCAACCTTTGATAATTGGCTGATTACTAGGTTTTCTAAATGCCAATTTATCAGCAAATTTTCTTATCATAAATGATACTAATATTAATTAAATTATATTGTAAACAAAGCCGAGTTAACTCCCTTTTTTGTTTACTAGTGAAAATTTATCAAAAAGGCATGCATCGTCTACATCATATTATCAAATAATAGACATGATGCACTGTTAACACATAGACTTTTACAACTGCACTGAATTTAAAGCAAATAGATGTAAGCATATATAGAAAATTTGCCTTTTTTCTCTTCCTATCGAATTAACATTTTTATTTTGTACTTTAAATCACTGTCAAAGAAATTTATTACTTTATCTTTCAGTTTTGATGTTGAGGAATTGTACAATAAATTGCGACAATGAGTGAACCAAAAATGATATATTCTTTATTAGTTATACTCTTGTTCCTTGTTTTAGACTTGTGATACCATTATACATTAGATTTAGATATTGCATATTTTATTGAGATCACTAGCTAATTAGATATCAGACATAATTAAATACGTAAAAAATGAATTAAATATTAACAACTATTATGGCAACCAGTTTCTGCTGGAAGTATTTTAATGTCAATCCCAAGAATAAGAATACAGCTGTCTGCAAGTTATGCCAAACCATCACATCAAAGAGTGGCAAGGCAGTAAAAACAATGACTAATATGTTAAACCATCTTAGAAATGTTCATTCAAAAAAAGCAAAAGTTGCACATAAGAAAATGAAACAGGGGCAGATATTCCAGGAACACCCAAGAAAGTTCAGTAGCATAACTTTGATGGCCTATAAAATGACACGAAAAAAATGAAAAAAAAAAAAAACCTGCTAGCGCTCTCTACACTCCTGCTAGACACAGCTAGCGCTCTCTACACTCCTGCTAGACACAGCTAACGCTCCTGCTAGGCACAGCTAGCGCTCTCTACACTCCTGCTAGACACAGCTAGCGCTCTCTACACTCCTGCTAGACACAGCTAGCACTCTCTACACTCCTGCTAGACACAGCTAGCACTCTCTACACTCCTGCTAGACACAGCTAGCGCTCTCTACACTCCTGCTAGACACAGCTAGCACTCTCTACACTCCTGCTAGACACAGCTAGCACTCTCTACACTCCTGCTAGACACAGCTAGTGCTCTCTACACTCCTGCTAGACACAGCTAGCGCTCTCTACACTCCTGCTAGACACAGCTAGCGCTCTCTACACTCCTGCTAGACACAGCTAGCGCTCTCTACACTCCTGCTAGACACAGCTAGCGCTCTCTACACTCCTGCTAGACACAGCTAGCGCTCTCTACACTCCTGCTAGACACAGCTAGCGCTCTCTACACTCCTGCTAGACACAGCTAGCGCTCTCTACACTCCTGCTAGACACAGCTAGCGCTCTCTACACTCCTGCTAGACACAGCTAGCGCTCGCTACACTCCTGCTAGACACAGCTAGCGCTCTCTACACTCCTGCTAGACACAGCCAGCACTCTCTACACTCCTGCTAGACACAGCTAGCACTCTACACTCCTGCTAGACACAGCTAGCGCTCTCTACACTCCTGCTAGACACAGCTAGCACTCTCTACACTCCTGCTAGACACAGCTAGCGCTCTCTACACTCCTGCTAGACACAGCTAGCACTCTCTACACTCCTGCTAGACACAGCTAGCGCTCTCTACACTCCTGCTAGACACAGCTAGCGCTCTCTACACTCCTGCTAGACACAGCTAGCGCTCTCTACACTCCTGCTAGACACAGCTAGCGCTCTCTACACTCCTGCTAGACACAGCTAGCGCTCTCTACACTCCTGCTAGACACAGCTAACACTCTCTACACTCCTGCTAGACACAGCTAGCACTCTCTACACTCCTGCTAGACACAGCTAGCGCTCTCTACACTCCTGCTAGACACAGCTAGCGCTCTCTACACTCCTGCTAGACATAGCTAGCGCTCTCTACACTCCTGCTAGACACAGCTAGCGCTCTCTACACTCTTGCTAGACACAGCTAGCGCTCTCTACACTCCTGCTAGACACAGCTAGCACTCTCTACACTCCTGCTAGACACAGCTAGCGCTCTCTACACTCCTGCTAGACACAGTTAGCGCTCTCTACACTCCTGCTAGACACAGCTAGCACTCTCTACACTCCTGCTAGACACAGATAGCACTCTCTACACTCCTGCTAGACACAGCTAGCGCTCTCTACACTCCTGCTAGACACAGCTAGCGCTCTCTACACTCCTGCTAGACACAGCTAGCACTCTCTACACTCCTGCTAGACACAGCTAGCACTCTCTACACTCCTGCTAGACACAGCTAGCACTCTCTACACTCCTGCTAGACACAACTAGCGCTCTCTACACTCCTGCTAGACACAGCTAGCACTCTCTACACTCCTGCTAGACACAGCTAGCGCTCTCTACACTCCTGCTAGACACAGCTAGCACTCTCTACACTCCTGCTAGACACAGCTAGCACTCTCTACACTCCTGCTAGACACAGCTAGCACTCTTTACACTCCTGCTAGACACAGCTAGCACTCTCTACACTCCTGCTAGACACAGCTAGCGCTCCTGCTAGGCACAGCTAGCGCTCTCTACACTCCTGCTAGACACAGCTAGCGCTCTCTACACTACTGCTAGACACAGCTAGCTCTCACTACTCTCCGACAAAGACAGATACTACTTAGCAAAATGGGGCTACACGGCTAGACAGAGAAATTAATTTTTAAACTTCTCATTTAAAAACAACTTTAATTGTATTCTCACCAAAATAACTATTGTTCAAAAACGACACCTTTTTCTCGTTTTCAGCATGACACGATTTCATGTTAAATTCCATATTTAAAAATAACTTTTAAATACATACAAGTCGCCTGAATCACATTTTAAGTTCTTTTAACAGCGAGGACTTTTTTTAAGCGTAATAAAATCCGACTCGAATTGTATTTTCATTAAAAATACAAGTCGTTTAAAAACGACACTTTTTTTTCTTTTTAACACAACAGGACTTCATTTTAAATTCCTCGTTGAAAAGCGAATTCAATGCATACAAGCCATTCGAACCGCATCTTAAGTTCTTTTTTACAGCGATGACTTTTTTTCAAACAATGCAATCCGACTAGAACTGTACTTTTATAAAATAAATCCATCGTTTAAAAACGACACCCTTTTTCCTTGTCAGCACAACATGATTTCATTTTAAATTCTGCATTGAAATAGGATTTCTATACATATAAGTCATTTGAATCACATTTCAAGTTCTTTTAACAACGATGACTTTTTTCAAACACAAAATCTGAATCGAATTGTACTTTTATAAAATCATTTTCGTTTAAAAAAAACGACAACTTTTTTCTTTTTAACACAACAGGATCTCATTTTAAATTCCTCGTTGAAAAACGAATTTAAATGCATAAGTCGTCCAAATCGCATTTTAAGTTCTGTTAATAGTGACAACTTTTTTTCTTTTTTTTTTTTCAACAAATATAAGCAAATTTCATTCCAAATTCCACGTTCCTTTGACGACGATAGTTAAAGAAATCCAACGAATCCCACTGGGATTAACAAACAAAAAGACAAAAAAAATCTGACTTACTTCATATCTTCCACCTTCGCAGTTTGACGCAACTCATTCAATTCTCTCTTTGACAACGCTTTTCAATTTTCAACGTGACTTTTAATTTTCCAGGTTCAACGCGAATCATTTAAAATTCCCCATTTCATCTCGGCCACATTGGTTCCATATTTAATGCCGAAATAGCTCCTAAACGAAAAAAATCAAACCTGGTACATAATTCTCAGTGACACTCTCCGCTCTAACCAGGTTCCATCCAGTTTTCGAGAACTCAACGGCTTGACTCTCCCCAACATCTTAACTCTCAGCATTATATTATCTCATTTATGCAAATTAATGCGCATTCGAACCTGCTGATCCGTTGTCTTCTCGTCTTCCATCGCTCGGGTTTCGAGTTTGCACATGCAGCCTACCTCCGTGACTGCAGTCACATTCAATTTTCACAAGGTTTGATGCACGATTCCGGTTATTCCTCTTTTCACAAGTGGTCTGCAAGTAAAAGAACAAAAATAAAAAAAGAAAGGAGAAAAATATCAAAGGAAACAAGTTCAAAGTCTCCAGGGAGATATGGACCGCTGTTTGTATCCAGCATTGGGGTAGGTGCCACTGTCTGCTTGCTGTCTCCTGAAAGAAATTAACTCAAGTGGACTGTTTCATTTGGTAGTTAAGTCACAAATCCTATAGACAATGAATAAAATAAAATTCCAGTCATCAGTTCTTGTTTTTACTAGGATTAATTATTAAATAAATCTCCTGATTACAATGTTTTGCTATTCTACAGTAGAATTTAATGAAAAAAAATGCATTTTTTTTAACAATGCAAATATGTACAGTTGTGAGTAACAGTTTGTCCAGAAAAGAAAAAAATCTATCTATGATTGTTTTTTTTTCTTTCTTCTCTCTCTTGTTATATTTCCATCACTTGTAGTCAGTGAGAGTGGGGGGTATCGGGCAGCATGGCTAAAGGAGCTAGTCCAGACTCTGTCTACACCTAGGGGTAAGCGTCAGGAGGCCTTTTTGGGAGCTATCCTCAAACCATGCTTGCTACCAGTTTAAATGATGTATTTGGTTCTTAGTAATACAAAAATACCAATTTTTTCAAAATTTTTGAAAAATTCAGTGATTGCACTCACTTTGCTGAGATCAACTGGTACAGGGCCCAAAATTGGGGAAAATCAACCAAAAACCAACATTATCAATACAATTGGCTATCAAAACGCCCTAAAAGGGGGTTAATTGGTGGTTGGTACTTAGGACTGATGTGTCAGTATAATTTACTAACAGTTTTGGGCTGTTTTGAGTTTTGTCAGGCCAGTAATAGGTCAAAAATGAGCCAAAAAATAACCAGAATTGGCCTAATATCACTGTAAAGAGGTCATGATAGTGTTTTAACCCAAAACACCCCCAAAATGGTATGAATGTGGTAAGAAGATGTAGGCCAGCACAATATAGACCAGTGTTTAACTCTAATTTGACTAAACATTGTAATGAACCAACTTTCATATCAATTTAATAAAACGTTTCTACACAGTCTTGGAAGAGGATTTGATATCAAATTGTTTGAATTGGTAATCTACCTCTTTTGCATTTGTCAACATAAATCTCTGATTTCTTTCTTCAAGAGTCCATTCCCTCTGAACTCAAACATCAACAATTTGTTCAGGTTGTACATCGAATGTGTCTTGCCTCTGAGGATATTGCCAGTACTTATGTTGATGAAGGTGATCAACTTTGTAGTACTCTCCACCATTGATCAGTTGACTTACATGCCCATTACTTTCTTTCCAGAAGACAGCACACATATTATTTTCTTTGTAAGCAGCTGAAATGCTCGGCAGCTCAAACTCACAGGAGGTAAGTGATGCAATAGCTCTCACACCATCATCATTGGTTCGTAAGTTTGTGATGGTAGTGGAACAGTTTTCTAAGTTGTCATACAGTAAGATGCAGAAATTTCCTCAAAAATGCTGTTTTGTCAGAATAAATTGAGTTGCTGTCAGATTGGTATGTACAAAATATGCGAACTTAGTTCTTAGGATCTTTTCTGCGGTGTTGGGATTTTTTCTCAAAATTTCTAGAAGTTCAGAAGCGGATCTTACTGGCCCACCCCACATTTTTTGTGTCGAGGTCAACTACCCCTTAAACATTGTGGTACAATATCATATCATTATGAATCGACTTACCTGTGAATTTTCTGTTTTGACACTTTGCAACTTTTCCAGCACGGTTATCGAATATTGACAGGTTCCTTTCACATTGAGGTTTTCTGTCGGTAAGCCTTCCAGCTCTTCCAAAGAAAGGTCAGTAGCATGCTGTGACGACTCTCCATATTCAGCACCGCACTGCAGCATTACACCATCAGCAGCACTAATGCACATCAGATCCAACAGCTTCAGACCAAGCTCTGATTCTGGTTTCTGCACTGGCACATGTTGCATTTCCATAACAAATTTATGAAGTGTGGTGGTATTTGCTTCTTTCAGGTCACTGTGCAGCTGGGGAAGTATGGCGAGAAGATCTTCTTACGAACTTCTCTCAACATAGTGCAGGAAAGGAAACATGACCTGGTTGGTGAAGTATGCAAGCTCGGTTTTAAGTATCTCGCTGGCAAGATATATTCGGCATGCTTCCACCAATTGGTTCATTTCTTTGACTTCGTCAACTATCATTTGCAGGATGGAGTATGACTCCAGTATTGAAGCAGCTGACTTCCCCAATTTGGCAAATCTTTGTAGTTGGTAAAGAAACAGCCTTTTAACCACCTTTTTTTCTTTCACACATGAAATCAACGGTTTCTCCAAAAGAGGATGGCTTTGTTGAACTTTTGTGGGAAACCAAATTCAACAGTGCTTCAATAGCAGCTTCAACTGTTGTATTCTTTCCTCAAAAGAAAGATTTAAGTCTCGGATTGATGTTCTTCAGCACTTCACATTGTTTAACTTTCTTCTCCAAGAGAGCTAGAGCTTCTAAATTGTAAGCATCAAGCTTCTCAGCAGGGATTTACACAAGAGATGACGAGGCTTATACGCTGAACCAAGAGAACTCACAAGTCTGTCATGATGGCATACAATTTTTCCCACAATTGTTTGGCACACAAATCTGATGTGGTTGCAGCAACTGCCAACTGCTTTAACGTTTCCACCAATGGAAGTGCTATCTGTTCTCTATCTTCATGTGTAAAGAATATTGGATGGAGTTCAAAATCTCTACCATCTGAAAAATTCAAGTTGATGGAAGGTCATTCCCCATCAATGTAACATCTTGAAGTGGCGTCGTAATGAAGAGTAGACTTGACATCATCAGGTTTTTCCAGTAATGCCAATCCTACATTATGTTCGACTTGTGATGCCTGCGTGTGTTTGTAGTTGTTGATGGTCTTGGCTGATGCAATAACACACTTCAATTTATCACTCTTGACCTTTCTGGAAGGTGGTTCATTGCCAGAGCATGTATTTTCTGCCTCCTTCCTTGTAAAGTAGACTTAATCTTCAAAATACTGGTTGCAAACAATCTGGAAGGCTTTCCTAGACTTCTCTACCAAGATACCAACTACTGATGACAGAGTAGCACAAGTTCATTGTTTCTCGGTGGTTTGAAGCTGACATAACGATGTTCTGTTTGGGTTGCAGTATTCTCAATGCGTATCATATTTATAGAATAATGAAATGGAGTTTCATTCCATATTCAAAAGCAACTTTATTTGTCATCTTCGTTAGTAGCATGTGTACAAGAGAGAAACGGGTTAGTAGGTTCTTGTGTAAAGATAGATTTAATATATTACCGGCTTGTTGAGGAGAGAATAGTTTTGTTTACACATCTTTATAGTAGTTGTCGGATGAAGGAGGCTGGTTAAAGGAAAAAGAAAGGGAAAAAATCTTCATTGTTTTTATGTGTTTTCATGGGGGTGTGTGTCAGTGTATTGACAAGAGCAGTTCTGTAGCATGATAAATAAAGTTTGTGTGGATACCACACGTGGAAACAAATGGGAGTTAGAAGGTTGCCATGTTAGCTTGTACTCACGTTCGGCCTGGGGCCAAAGCTCGGGCAAAGCCAGGAACTAGGAGACAGGGGGTTTGTGATTTCGCCTTTTATGCACTTGGTCACATGATTGAGAGCTGGCTTGTGATTGGACAAGCCAGGGAGAAAATGGATTTCAAATTCGAGCTGCAAGAGTTAGCTTCTGCCTGTGATTGTAGCAAGTTTTGGCTGCTACATATTTCTTGACAAATTTGACCTATTGGTGCTTTGGTTTTGAAGAGAAATTACCGAAACATCCCTGCACTCCAATGAATCATCTTCCATTGCTTCCAATTCAAGCTCATGTTGCTCTTGTTCCATAAGCTGTCTTGACTATTCTTCCTCCTCCTTCAGTCTCACATATTCATCATCAACTTTTTCACTATTTCTGAACCTCCTCATACTTTATCAGCTGCATCCAACGAATCCATGTCAATACCAATGTCAAACATTGCATTGGTGTCTCTGTTTTTGTTGATAACCTTCTCGCGCCAAACTTTATTTTGTCGCCTGGTTATTGGAATAGGTTGATTGTTTTTTTTTTTTGGGGGGGGGGGGTTCTGTTGCATTTCAGGTACATGTCATTGTGATAACTATCACACACTTTCTCCAATTGAGACATGACAGCTTTTCTAGACAGTGTGTGACCTGCTCCAAATGCTACTGCCCATTGCTTCATCAGAGCTGCATAATATGTGTTCAGAGTTATTTGTACTTTGTCTCCATGTACACACTTGAATAAGAGAGACATCATAATATGTTGGTAACGTATCACCTAGTATGAAGATTCTTTGCTCAGTTTCTTCCTCCATTTTGTGATATCACCCCACTGTATCTATGTACTGAAATGAAAAACAAAAGTTTTGATGATTGAGTAACCAAGCAATACAAGTACCCTATTAATATTTATATTCAGTGATTTTGAGGCAAATTTTGGCAATTATTGCCAAAGTTTGGCTATTTTAGGCTATTTTTGACCATATTTTGGCCCTGTAATATTCCAAACAACCTAAAAGTGTTGAAAAATTATGCTGGTATATCAGTTTTTATTACCTACCAACAAATAACCCTCTTTTATGGTGTTTAAGTAGACATTTTTATTTATATTGCTTTTTTGGTCAATTTTCCTATTTTTGGGGCACCACTGCCCGAAAATGAGGGGGCCAATCACTGAATTTTTCAAAATTTTTGCAAAAATTAATTTTTTTGTGTGTTATTAGGACCCAAATACATCATTTAAACTGGTAGCAAGCATGATTTGAGGATAGACCATTTTGATGCCTAGACCTACTACACCCCAACTCGACTCAACTCAACTTGACTGCTCAACTCGACTGCCAAAATTTGCTCTCATATACCTTCTTATGTTGGGGAGCTGGGAAAGGCTGATGAGATCTGAAGTCCTTCAGCCAATCAGCCTCTGCATTATCAAAATTGAATTCACCCAAATTGGTCAATTTGGAAAATTCACCTGTGCATATTAATTAAGTACCTTTCCATTGAAAGCTTCTCACGTTGAGCAAACGTTGGGGATCGACACTTTGGTCAATACTGGTCCTTAAGTTTAGACAAAACAATGTTATTACTATTCTCCTTAATTCAATGGGTTCCTTCAAAAAACAATATTATTATTAAATATTATCATCGATCCCCAAATTCATTCAGCTAAAGTTATTTTTTCCTTATTTTGGTTTGAGTCATCAACCAAACAAATGGATTCAACAAGGCAATCAGGAATTGCCCAGAATTGTTCAAATAAAACTCTAACTCAATCCTATTTTAACTGTTATTAATGTAAAATTCAACCAGCACAGGTGGTTGGGTCACAGGAATTCAATATATTATATGCTAATAAGAAATTTAGGAAAACGAAAAGCTCTTGCATGTATGTATGTATGTATGTATGTATGTATGTATGTATGTATGTATGTATGTATGTGTAATAAGATTCCTACCTTAACAACTTACCAATGAAAACTTATTGAAAAAATTGTCCAATTATTGAGTCTATTTGAAGAAATCACCAAAGAAGTAAGTCACAGAACTTCAATCAGATCGATGATAATACCTACAATTTTAGCTTTGAGGTTATTTCTTTCAAAAGCTGTCCAATCTAATTCTGATACTTCTGACTTTAGTGATATCCTTCTTATCACTGTTGAACAATGAAAACACGATTTTCATTCTGTCTAAATGATAAGAATTTGTGTGTGTCTATTTCCTAGATCCATGATTGAAATTTAAATTTCAAAAGAATGACATGGAAGACACTATCAGGAATTCTAAGAAAGTTCTTGCGGTTTTTAACTTTTAAATTCAGATAAACATATGTCGGCTCAAACAAAAATTTATTGATCGAAATAAACACCATCAGAATCAACACACTTTTGCCAACGCAAAACAAGTGTATTTATGCAAGTAACATAAAAATTCTGCGTTCTGGTGGCGATGAAGTCACTGAAGGGGCTTTTGATATTGCTTAGCTTTTTGAAGCATTTCTTATGCAAAAAGTTGTCGAGATGCTTGAAAATGTAGTAGTCGGTAGTTGAAAGGTCTGGAGAGTATGGTGGATGAGGCAGAGTTTCGTAGCCCAATTGTTTCAATTTCTGCAGGGTTAGTTTAGCAATATGGAGTCAGGTATTATCGTGGAGGAGAATTGGGCCTTTTCTCTTGATTAATATTGGATGTTGTTGAAGTTTCTGATGCATTTCATCCATTTGTTGATAGTATTTGACTGCAATAATGATGTCGCCTGTAATGGATGAGATCAGTCTCAGACCACCAAATAGTCAGCATGACCTTATATTGATCCAACTCTGGGTTCAGGAAATGCCGTGGAGCTTAATCGGCATCTCACTACTGAGCTGAGCATCGTCTGTTGTTGTAAAAACCCAATTTTCATCGCAAGTCACAGTCATTGCAGGTCATTTTTGTTGCATAAAAGAAGGCAAGATGACACTTCACAACAGCATTTCTCTTGTAGTGGAGCAGCTATCTCAATATTTCATAAGAATCTTTCATTTAGTGATACGAGTACCAAAATTGGCATAAATGACGTTCAGAATATATATTTTAAGAAAAGAATGTTAACTATCAGAAAATCCAAGATGGCTGCCAGTTTTCAAGATGGCTGCAGAAGCAAACCTGACAAATTTCAATTTTTGAAGAGGAACTCCAATTAGCGCAATTTCTTTATAGTCCAAAACTGAAATGAATGTATTCTCATATAATTAAGCCAATTATGCCTTGAAAATTTCAATATGGCCACCATTTTTCAAAATCACGGCTCATAGATTACTTTATGTAGTGATGTTTTCAACTATAACCTTGCCTGTTTCTATGCTCTGTGCCAAGTCTGTGGTGAAAATGTTAACTGCCAATTATTTGTTACACTAATGTAGTTTAATATTAAAGCTTTTGTCTTATGATACCTTAAGAGTGATGTCAAGACACAACCAGGGCACACTGGTGACATCACTGCCGTGAAACTCAGCATGAGGTTCAACATTAGCTTGTAGTGTACTAACTGTAGTTGTAGTTACTAACTGCTGTGGTGGTAAACTAACTTTAGATAGTAGTATCTATAAGTGTCCCAAATGCTATCTAATTAGCCCCTTATGCATCTCAACTAGAATTGTGGTTAGTTGTAGTGTAGCTGCACCTGAATTGACACGGTGTGCCAGCATGGGAAAGCTTAGCCAAAGGTGTACAGATTACACAGAATCTAAATGACATTGGATGAATGATCGGATTAGGTGTAGGACAACAGATGCCTGAGCCTAGTTGTATCCCATACTTCAAAGTGCTTTGATGTTTTGTACAGTTAGGCAGTAAAAGGATAGCCCATCGGTCTTCAACTGTAAATGCAAAATGTCTGCAAACAACCCATTGAGTAGCGGAGCAAAAATTAATTGGGGGAAGTGTTGCTTCTGTCAGACAGATACGAGAGGGGAGTTGAAGTCTCCTACTACATAATATGCGTAGTTCTGATGGCTATTCCATGCTAGCCACAAACATACAACAATTTCAAGCCATTAAGTTGTTAGCAATAAAAGTAGAGCCATCTTGAATAGATGATGGAGGTGGCATTGAGGCTTTTGATATTGCTTAGCCTTTTGAAGCATTTCTTATGCAGAAAGTTGTCGAGATGCTTGAAAAAGCAGTAGTTGGTAGGTGACGAAACAGTGCAAAGTACCATCAAACATGTCATCTAATGTTCAACAACAGCAAGCTTGAATGTGCAACTAAAAGAGCAGTTGAAATTCAGAACAGTACTGATGAAACTCGCACAAAAATGCAAAGAACTAGTATGGAGATGGAACAGTGTTTCCTTTGTGAACAGAAAGAAGCAATATCAGAGCTGTAAGCTCAATGATGGTAGACTACTGGCTCTGTTGAGTGGTGGAAACGTGGTGGTCCTAGAACTGAAATACCATTGCTCTTGCTTGACTCCTCTGTATAAAAGAGAGTGAGCATACATTGCCCAAAAGAACAAAGAAACACTCGAGTCATCCCAAGAAAAGGATTTTATTCCTTTGGTATTCTCGGAACTTGAGAAAAGATACAGCACTGATGAGCCAGCCACATTCCGACTTGCTGAACTGATTAGTCTATACAAGGAGTGACTTGAGCAGTTTATGACAGACATACCTGATGTAAACTCGACCAGGCTGAAAGAAAGGTTGCTGTCAGAGATACCTGGACTTGTGGCCTAAAAGAAAGATCGAGATGTACTCCTAGGATTTGACAAAGACATTGCAGCGTTGTCAGAAGCATTTTCCTAGACTGATGCAATCATCCTTGCCAAAGCTGCTAAGATACTGCATAGGCACATGGTGGAACACAAGTGTAAGTTTGAAGGCAGTCTGTACGAGGATCAGTGTATAATTCCTTGCCCTCAGCTTTGTTTGAATTCATCTATAATTAAATAACTCAGGTATTATTTATTCTGCACTTCAAATCACCAATTTCTTGGCTAAACTCAATACTGTGGTAAAAACTTCCTTCTAAACTCAACGATCTTTCCAGCTGACTTCCACACGTATAAGTAACCTTCTCCCAACTCACCTCATGCTCACTTCATGTTTGCTTTTATAGACGAATCTCATTTGCATAAACATTCACATAAAATAAACTTTCTCACCATGTTAGTTTTTCCTTCCTTTCTCTTTCATTTCATTCCACGACCAATCTTTTGAATCATGCACATGTAATAGTCAAGTAAGTCACGCATTTCCCTTACACTCCCCTCTGATCTCATGATCACAAACAGGGCAGGGGGACAGTCGTCTTTGTTGGGTACTTCTTTGAAGAATCACTTCCTCATTGCCACCATTATTGCCACCAGTATGCCCCATTATCCCTTCTCGTGGTTCCATAGGCGGTGTTTCACAATCAGGGCAGGGGATAGTATCTGTCTTTGTCGGGTACTTCTTTGAAGAACTGGAGGCATCACTTCCTCGTTTCCATTTTCCTCAATGTGTTCCATCATCTCGTGGTTCTATAGATAGTGTTTCACAATCATGGAGGGTGGGCAGTATTCGTCTTTCTCGGGTACTTCGATGAGGAATTGGAGGCATCACTTCCTCATGTCCATCTTTCTCATCACTATCGCCACCAGTATGTCTCATCATTCCCTCATCTGGTTCGGTAGGTAATGTTTCTATGCTCACCTGAAGGGGCAGTAGGCAATCATGATCATCCCTGAACTGTATGTGATCTTCCTCATCGTTCTCAGAATCAGAAGAGGCATGACAAAGGCGGATATCTTTCATGTGACGTGATCCACCATCAATCAACATAGTCTGAGGACTTATGATTTTATTGATTTGTCCTCTGCAAAATTTTGCAGTGCACCCAGCATTCGGGGGTTTTACCCAAACATGGTCTCCCACTTTATATGATGTATTGACAATTCTAACCTCTGATGGTGTGACATCTATTCCTTTTATATGCTGTACGTAGCGGTAAATCCCATTGGCTGGTGCAGTTGCTGGTGTTGCATTGTCCTTGCGTACATTGTCACATTATACCAGTACTCAGCTTCTGGAATTGAGCACTGTGTCCTGGTTGCAATTCTTTTGACAGTGTGGTGACAACACTCTGCTATACCATTACCTTCAGGAAAATATGTGTATTGGTAATGCATTCTAATCCCCCATTCGTGTGTGAATTTCTAAAATTCTTGACATCGAAATGTAGTGGCATTATCAGTCAGGATTTCAAGCAAGGCACTACATTCAAGAAAGGCGTCTCTCAACTGTCGTATAATGTTAGATGCATCCTGTTGTGTCAACAGGCACCATATTGTGAAACGTGCCAGGTTACCATCTGTTAAGGTCAAAAAATGCTTGCCCTCATAATGCATTACATCCATCCCTACCCAACACCACTAGTTGTCCTCCACCTCCAGTTTCCTTTTTTGCCATTGGGATGGTGCTGAGTCAATTCGCTGACACTCTTTGTAATAGCATATGGCTGCCTTGATTGATGACTTTGTAGTTGCAGGACCCACTCTGCGGTCAAAATATGTTGTCCTCCGAATTCTGGGATGTCCACTCTGCTGATGTATTGTACGGATCTAATCAGGTGTTAATTGATCTGTTACAGTTGCACATGTCTGTTGTGGAGGATCAGATCCCTGTCTCATTACATGAATCCACCTCTTTGATACTCTAGTCAAGCTATCAGCCAAATTCTACACAGATGAAACTGCAAGCTGTATTCATCAACTAGACGCTTTATTATTGCCAGTTTCCTTCGTACTAACATCTCACTTGTGGCTTTAGTCTTAACTCGACTTTCCAGTCAAGGTGTCAGTTAACCAGTGGTAAACACACAAAGAGTCAGTATGGAGATGCACAACCTTTGCCTGCCATTGCAATGCAAGATTAAAGCCTTTTAGCGTGGCATCAAGTTCTGCCAAATTTATATGCTGGGCATCATTTTTTGGACGAAGCCAGCATGCATCTTCTACAAAAGCACCCAATTGTTCGAACACACCACTTGTAGCCAGTGAACTTACATCAACCCATGCACTAAGTTTGTTATATGCCACTTACCCCGGACAGCAGGGTCGTTCCTATATACTCTAGTCAACATTTCAGTCATCATATTGCTGGAGAGAATTATATTCCACCATGTCGTCCCATCCTTTGGTTGCTCCAGTTACTTGTTTTTTTTTATACTCCTGTTGCCAATCAGAGTCATCTACAGACAGGTAGATGTTCTACTAATTTACCGCAAATAGAAAACACAATGCGCCTTGTCAATACACTGGGTAACTCTGAAATTGGGCTCACTCACTTCCATCGCAAAGACCTCCCTCCAAACCTCAAGTCCTAACACGGGTACTCCATCCTTTAGGTGCGTAGGGTCTTTGCTTATTAACCCAAAAGATTCCAGTTTCATTCGAATTGCATCTGCAGACATTATATCCTCATTAATGTAGATGTCGTCAATGTAAGCTGAAGCAGCTTTTGCTGTGGTCTCATCCTGCATCAAAACAGTTTTAATAATAATTGTCATTATTAAGGGTGCTACGTTTAGGCCAAAACCTAAATGTCAAACAATATCGTTTTTCCCTTGATTATCACTGTCTGAAATGGCCATAATGACTCATGGACACGTATCTGCAGGTAGGCTCTCTTCAAATCCAGCAGTGCTACATCACTCCCTTTCTGACGCCACTCTCTTAGTTTAGCAACGCACACATCTGCGTTTCCAGTGAAAGCATCAACATGGTAATCCATTACAGGTCAAATTTTGTCTTTAGTAGTTCAACAGCCATGAGCGAAATTAATCCTTTGGGTGGTCCCAGACATTCCTGCAGGTACGGTATTAACCAATCATTATCAATCTACGTCTGAAGTTCCTCTTCATATGCGGCCCTATTCTTGGTAGAAACTGCATACTCTGGCACAGTTGATCTGGTGCCTGGCTCATGGTCCACTTCCACTTTGCAGTAATTCTAATCAGCAAGGGGTTTTTCTTGCATCACCAGAGCGTCAAGTTCAGCTGTGTCAGCCTTCTCAATATAGATCGTGACAGTCCCTACACCACAACATGCTCGGGATAAGCCATTGATGGTCATAATGCCAAATGCTTGCTTCCACTACATCTGACAGTGATGTGCACTAACTATAGACCAGGAACACCCCGTGTCAATGAGTGGCAAACACTGCACATCCTCAATTTTAACGCCAATGATAGGCAATCCTGTGTTTATTGGTTGGCAGGGGGTAAGAGTGGTGATAGTACCTTGCGCCCAACTTCATTTCCCGAACAGTTGCAAGATATATGCCCAAACTTATTGCAACGATAGCATTGTACTGTTCTCTGCACTTGTGGATACACACCCTTCATATCACTTTGACTCTAGCACTCTTTAGCAAAATGATTGTCCTCCCCACATTTATAGTACATCAGTCTCTCACACATTGCTACCTTAGAGAGAATCCACATTGTCTCCATGAGGTTCAAATGCTGCATGTTGAATACTAGTTGCTGCTGCAATTGGCTCCTGTTCCTTACAGATGTTTCCAGCTCGAGCCAATAACTTGCCTGTTGTCAATTCATCAATTCGTGATGATGTCCGCAACAGTTTACTGATCTCCTCAGGTAAGCCTACTAAAAAGGCACAGATAACTTCTGTAAATCGGCTAGGTACATGTCAACTGTTTCCTTGGGGTGAAGTCGCCGGCTCATGAACTGTTGCCATGCAACAAACGGATCCGTACCAAATGCTGCATACAGACTCTGCTTGATTTTACCCCAGTCTAGTTCATCCCCGAGTTGCTGGGAGACTGCATAAGCCCCTTCAGTTAACCTCAATGGGATGATTGTGGCTGGTTTTTTAATTTTGCACACTTCACAGATTTTCCTCAGCCTTCTCAGCCCATTCAACGACAGACGGTCCAGTGATAAATCCATCAAATTCGGGTATCAAGCAATAGTCGAATCTGTCCATATTTTTATTTTTCTATTTTTGAGTCACCGCTTATCAAAGGCCAAAATAGCTTATAAATAACTCAAGTGTTATTCTTCAAATCACTAATTTCTCAGTTAAATTTGACACTGTGGTCAAACTTCACGCTTCCAAATACAACAATCTTTCCAACTGACTTCCACACGTCTACGTAAGTAACACGCCTTCTCTCAACTTGCCTTATGCTTGCTTCACATACACTTTTATAGACCAGTCTCATTTGCATAAACATTCACAGTCACGTGATTATTCACCAATAAAACAAACTGTCTTACCATGTTAGTTTTTACTTTCTTTTTCTTTTATTTCATTCCATGACCGACCCTTTGAATCATACACACATGCTAGTCAAGTAAGTCACACGTTTCCCTTACAGATTGAGCATGGGGTAGACATCAAGTCACAGCTCAGGTTTGGAGCAACTGCAACTGGCCAGACAATAACTCAACTCCTTCAAAGGTGCTACCACACAAAGGCATTCTAGAGATAGAGAGACTCCACTTACAGTCTAAATTGGGATGTCTGTTCATGCTAAGACCAGAAAATGACATCTCGTGGAAATGCTACATGACCATGGTCTTAGTATCCCATATTATCGAGTGCTTGACATATCAGCCCAGCTGGAAGATGCAGTTGTAAGTAGATATGTTAAGGAAGGTGTGGTTTGTCCCCTCAAGTTGAGGGAAGGTCTCTTTTGTATGAGTGCGATGGACAATATAGATCACAATCCATCATCTACCACTGCGGCCTAGTCATTCCATGGTGCCAGCATCTCAATCTTTCAGCATACAACACCAGCTGACTAAGAAGAAGTCCAAGAACCAGTTTCTATCAAGAGCAGCAATGTGAAGAAAGTCTCAGAACTTCCTGACTCCAATACAAATGTTCACCTGCTTTCTTTGCCAAAAAGAATCCATCTCTTCCCAAGAGCAATGTAACATATATATCTTTGCCAAGTCTTCCCCTAAAAGATGAATGTGAATGGCTGCAGAAAGTCAGTCTCACACAGAAAGTAGGTGATGAGGTTAGCATCAGTTGGTCAGCCCACCATGCAGAGAAGAAGCAAGGTCTTGAGTTTGAAGTGAGCATAACTTCACTGTTGCCCCTTCTACGTGATGAGGCTTATTCTGTTGCTATGGTGATATGGACAAAGCCAAGGATGCTATTTCTCACCTCAATCCAAACCAGGTTCCTGTGATAACTGCAGACCAGCAAATCTACGCTCTTGCTAAACAAGTCCAGTGGCACTGGCCTGATCGGTATGGCAAGGACAGGTTTGTGGTAATGTTTGGTAGCCTTCAGATAGAGATGGCCGCATTCAGATCACTTGGGACCTTGCTTCAGAATAGCAGATGGATAGGTACTCTTGAGGCTGGGGTGGCTTCTTCTGGAACTGCAGATTCGTTTCTCTCTGCATTCAATGTCACAAAAACATGGCATATGAACAAGGTCACAGCATGACGTCTCTATATGCTCGAAAAGGAAACATATGAATACCAATCTGCAGAAGAAAGCAGAGTCCTGGATTTTGACGGCTGGTGTGAGACGCAGAGGAAAGAGAGCCCTCAGTTTCAGTTCTGGGAGTTTGTTCTGTCAATGGAGTTGGTTGTGTTCTCATTGGTTAGATCTTTCAGAGAGGCTAATTTCAGCTTGCACTGTCACGCACTCTCTGCTCTGATCCCCTTCTTCTTTGCCAACAACAATGTCAGTTATGCTCAATGGCTCCCCATCAACCTCAGAGACATGATATCCTTGAAACACACTCATCCCGCAGTGTTCTATGAATTCTAACTTGGAAAGTTTGTGGTCCACAAGACTCACAGGGAGTTTTCTGGTATAACTATTGACCAAGCCCATGAACAAGCTAATGGAATGGTCAAAGGTGATGGTGGTACCATTGGCATTACTGAGGATCCTCTGCACTGAGGCGATATGAGTTTGCTTCCCAGGCCAAATTGGGGAATGAGGATATCAGACATCATGAACAGACTAGCCAGTCTCAGAAGTCCTTCACTGAAAAGTCAAGAAGCTGTTTAGTGCAAACCTTCTCAGGAAGAGTCCAAAAATTTTCTCACACTGGACACAAAGATCTTTGCATATCCCAGTCCTGCAGAGCTTGTCAGAACTCACAGTGATAAAGATCAAGCTGCTTTCAAAGACTTTTTCAATAGTTTTGGTGATGAGGCTTCCTTCTTACAAGCTTTTCAAAAAGAACAAAACGGACTTTTTCCACCAGGAAGCAGCTGTAGCTTCCACTGACGAGAAGAACCAGGTACTGAAAAGGGAATTGCTCTTCTTTATTCTCAGCCAAAATGTGATGTCATCAGTATTGATGGTGTGGCTCTTGTACACTCTCTCTTGCCAAAGACCAAAGACATTTGAGGATTGATGTAGTGCCAAAGATTCGGAGTTACTCATCGAAGTATGAGCGAACAGACATTGTGTTTGATGTTTACAAGACTTCAAGCCTTAAGGCTAAAATGAGATCAAAGCGAGACAAAGGAAGTCAGCATAGAGTGACAGACAAAAATAAGCTGCCACCCATCTGGTCCAGGTTTCTGAGAGACAATGACAATAAGACAAAACTGTTTGAGTATCTAGCAGACAAGATTGTATCGATGTGTCCCGACAATGTCGTAGTTGTGACCAAAGGAGAGAAGGTTTTGTCAAACAAATCCATCAACTTTGAAGATCTACAACCTTGCAATCATGAGGAAGCTGACTCCAGGATTTTTACACACGCAGTTCATGCAACCAAACAGAAGACAAAGTCTTTGTTGATAAAGGCATGTGACACATACATTCTTGTCAGTTGGTGTCCTTGCGAGTCTTCGGAATGTTGGCGTAAAAATGCTTTGGCTAGGATTCGGTCAGTGACAGTCTATTAGATAGTTCCCAATTCATGACCTGGCGATAAACCTCAGCCAAAAGAAATGTAGTGGCATGGTCTTCTTTCATGCCTTCACTGGTTGTGATGTGGTTTCGGCCTTTTGAGGTAGAGGGAAGACAACTGCATGGCAAATATGGGCAGTTTGTCCTGAAGTGTTCAGCAAACTAAGTCAGTACCCACCTATCATAGAAGATGCTGATCTCAACATTCTCAAAAAATTTGTTGTCACTATGTATGACAAACACAGCAGCACTACCAAGGTTGATGAGGCAAGACTGCATTTGTTTGCTCGGAAGCAAAGACCCCATGACTCCATTCCACCAACTAGTGCATCTCTCATTCAGCATGTTAGACGATCTGCATTCCAAGCTGCTTGTATATGGGGTCAGTCAACAGAATGTACAATGCAACCTGAAAGTCCTGGCAACTGGGGCTGGCAAAAAAAAAGGTGAAGCCTGGTCAACCCTCCCACGCATTGCTTAGTCCTGCCAGCAGCTGACAAAATGTTGTTGCATGGGTGAATGCCGGGGACTATACAAATGTTATCGTTACACCCTAAAGTGCAGCTGTAAATGCAAAGAGTAAAACAGGTTAAATTCAAGCAAAGTCATTTCAGTTGTAGAATATTGTGCTTCTGTCACAACAATTTCAGATACCACGTAACTTCACTGAGACAGTGCTAGTTCATAAATTCATGAAATTTCTTAAATCACCATTGTGCTGTGCGTTCAGTAGCGGTTTCTGTGCCAAATGCTTCGTTGATGTCAAGCACTGTTTCAGCAACTTTTCAGCCTAGCTTGAATTGAAATAAGAAAATTGTGCAAATATTATTTTTTTTCCATCTTGTATTTAATATTCTGAAAAGAAGACAATTGTTTAACAATGATTGTAATTTAAACGATGATAGAGCAAAAACACTCTTTAAAATGATATACAAAATAAAGGTATTATAATGAAAATTTATTTGAAAATACATCATTTGAAATCAAAATTAGAAATTCTGCAAGAACCTTTTTGTCAGCCTAATACAACAGTAATACAATAATCACAATCTAAATTCAAAAGCAGTAAATCCCTTATGCTTAAGTACACAAAAGAACTTGATCATTATGTAGCTTTACAACTACTCACAAGAGGTGATGATCCATTTCAATGGTTGAAAAGATACAGGAGACCTTACCACTTCTGAGTAAACTGGCGTAAAATATTTAAGTGCCCTACCTTCATCTGTGGAGAGTGAGAGGCTCTTTAGTACAGGTGGTAATGTGTATGGACCTATGAGGAACAGGCTGTGTCCTGAGAATGGAGAAACCATAATGTTTCTATATTATAATGTAAAAGTATTCAGCTTTAAATACTGAATAGACTATGAGAGCAGACAATTCAGGCAGCAAGAATAGAAGAAGTAGAGCAGCAGCAGAACTTCAGCTTATAATTTGTACTTTGTAGTTGGTTTGTAATTTCTTGTTTCGTATCTAATTGTTTAATTATATTAATTTAAGAATTGGAAATTGTGCTTTGTATTTTGTAATTTTATTTAATAAGGGCAAAAAGCCATAAAAATGGCGAGACACTTAACAAATGTTAAGTTAAATTAACAGTTACTATGTAAATAAGTTACTTGGCAGTGATAAAGTGGTTTAAATTTGATAGGAAGGAGAAAAGTAATTAATTGTCTGATTAATCGGCAAATCGGCCAATTACCAATTAATCAGCAAAGTGGCCAATTAGGCTGATTACTGATTACCTGCTAATTAATTACTACACCCATAGTTTCTACCAACATGCAATTGTCTCTCTTCCTGTGACTGATTTCATCTTGCAACGACATGCTACAATCTATCCTGTTCATGTCTTCTTTGATTGTTCTGTTTGGTATTTGTCTAGCCATTCTTCTTTTTCATCAGAATTTTCATTTTGGTGTGACTCTGCCTTTGCAATAAAAGTTGTTCTTGTCTTTTATCCTTTGAACATGTGGATTTTTCAATTATAAAGTTTAGCAAAATATTGTTGCAATATTTTTCTCGGTAAGAGTCACAAAGTACGTGTTCAATTTAATAAGACATTATAATTGAAAATTATCGCCAACGATAAAAGTCATAAGAAATTTTTAAATCTGAAAGTTAAGTTTGTAATTGATGAGATTAACGTGAATGAAGTGAAAATTGTGGACTTTAGAGGGGGGATCAATTTCCTAAATGTCCGCCAGAGATTCGTTCATATTATTATCTCATAAGTTTTGACGCTCGATCGTAAGATATTTTTTATTAAATCAAATCATTAAAGCAAGAAAGCTGGGACGATTTTTTACTTTTTTATTTAATGTAGAAGACAAATGTTACCATAACATGTAATGTTATAAAGAAAGAAATATGAAATAGTGCTGCAGATTCGCCATGTTTTCATGTAGTGTAAGTATTGGTGGTTCATTGTTTTTTGTTAATACTCGGTTACAGAGAACAGTTTGTATTTGTTTACTAAGAGATCAGTTTATTTTAGCATTGCATAATTTAGGACACCAAAACTGGACATGATAAAAAAAAAAAAAAGCTGGGATGTAATTTTTTTAATGTAACAATATGTAAATAATGTTAATATAAATAATGTAAAATGGCATAATTTTCAGTGCTGAACTAACAAAACCATGGTATTTGTAGTAGATGTAAACATCACCTAAGGTACTTGTGCTACCTTGTTTATACGAAAGTTACAACTATTTTGTTTGTGAAACTCTAAGCTGAATGTTATGGTTAATTTTTGTTAGCAGTAATCTGTAAAGTAGAGGAAAAGCGATGATAGGAAAGTGTAAATGATTAAAAAAAATGCATGGTGACCGAGTGGCCATAGTGATTAAGGGCTGATGTGTTCGTTTTTTGTATGATTGTGTATAATCCGGAATAATAGAATGTCCTGGTAGCAGTCAATGAGAATAGGTGGAATGTTAGTGGGGAGAAATCATTATTTGCGAATAGTGAAGTGTAATGGTAGTTGTATGAGTGTTTAATCCAGTTAATAAGGGTGTCAGGTCAATATAGTTAGTTATATATTTACCCGGTCTTGACTGGGAGAGTGGGAGGACTTTTCAGGTAAAGGGGAAAATACAAACTACTTCATCTGTAGATCTTGGCAATCATGATGATGCAGCTCATAGGAAATAAAATAAGATTTTATTATAATGTACAAATATGTCTGTAACAGCTTCAAAAGTTACATAAAATGGTGAGTAAAAGTTTAGATATAAAATTTTTTTTATGTGGCATCTGTTATTGCAAACCTACCATAATTTGGTCCAATGAGGAATTTCTGCAATTAAAATATTATATTATATATATATATATATATATATATATATATATATATATATATATATATATGTATGTATGTATATATGTATATATATATATATAAAATATATTTTTACCCTTTATATAGATATTAAAAAAATTTTCTTTAACTTTATCGTTTTTCTTCATACTTCTTAATACTTTATAATTCAATAATCCTTTATTTTAATTCTTTATCTCTTCTTTGCATGGCCGGTTATTTATCTGCATTTTCTGCTATATTTTTAAACTTTCCTATCTATCTAATATATCAATCTACCCACACTTTCATATCTTGTATGTATATTTACTTATAATTTTACTATATGCATTTACTTACTTTTTTTTTCTTCTTTTTTTTTTCTTGAATTTGCAGATACCGGCCATCCTCTCCTTTTAAATAATGTTTATTTAGTTTTTTTTTATTTTTATTTATTCTTTATTTTCTATTTATTTATTAATCAATTTATTTATTATCCATTTAGTTTCGTCTAACAACTCTTGCTGACATTTTTAATTGATGACCTGTACATTTCAGTTGACCTATATTATTTTGCCCTATATATTTTTTTCGCGCCTTTAACATTTCCTGTCTGGGTCATATTCATTTTTGTTTCCCTTTATTTTATATTTTATATTTAACTTTATCATTTTTTTTTTCCCCTCTCTCTCTTCCCTAATCTTTCTTATTTATATTTATGTCTCGGAAGTAGAGTGAAAAGCATATTTTATTTTTCTTTTATTAATATTTGTTATATTCCTAAATACTTAGGAAATAAAGACAAACGTGAGTTACACCGAGTGGTATGTGTAATGGGGTTTATTTATAATACAGAAACGTAAGGCTGCTCGCCTAAGGTAAATAGAAGTACATAGTAACAAGTATGGGGAAGAAAGTCTGATAATCAACACGTAAGACTATCCGTCTTACTGCGACTGCTTGTCTGCCGCTGTCTGCCAAACAGTCCAATATATATATACAGTTTGTAACCGGTGTATAGCCAGTTATGTTCCTTCACAACACCTCCCCCTGAAGCTGAAATCTTCCTGATTTTAGCTTAAATACCTCTTCCTTTTAGGGTCAGGGCTTAATCTCCTGGTAACTTTTCTCTTTCTTGCGCTTTTCCTTCTGGTCAGCGTTACCCGGGGTAAAGGTTTCTGTCCAGCCCGTATGGTCGGTTCAGGCGAAATATTCATTGTTTGCGGTACACACGCTGGTTTTGGTATATCAAAAATATCGCACAATGTTTCCATTGGTGTCTCTTCCACATTTGGAGACAGTCTGGGACGTATTTGATTTCTGTGTCTTTTGCAGACAAAACTTAATCCTTGGATGGTATAGACCATGCTCCCAATCCTTTTTTGATAATACCTTCAACCCACTGATTTCGTCCATTTTGAAAATTTTTGAAATATACATTTTCACCTGGGGAGAAGCACTTGGTATTAAGGTTTTCTTTTTTGAAAACTTTCTTTTTCTCTGGTAGCAGCCTATCGAAGACAGATCTTATCTTTCTTGCAAACATTAGCTCAGCCGGGGAAGAATTGACATTATTATTAGGATTTGGTGTCACCCTGTAAATTGCTAAAAATGTTTGAATACATTGTTCGTCTGTGTCCGTAGTAAGATTTTTCTTAAGTGCCCTTTTAAACGTATCTACAAATTTTTCGGCCAACCCATTCGATCGTGGATGGTACACAGGTGTTGTCATATGTAGAATATTTAGTGAGTCACAGAATTCTTTGAATTCATGAGCAGTAAATGCTGTTCCATTATCGCTCACTAAGGTTTTTGGCACTCCAAAACGGCTAAAAATTTCATTAAGCGCACTCACAGTGTTTTTTGCTGTTGGATGTCTAAACTTAAATATTTCTGGCCATTTTGAAAAAGAATCTACAATAATCAAGTAAAAATAACCATTTATAGGTCCCGCATAATCAATATGCAGACGTGACCAGGGTAGGTCCGTCTTTGGCCATGGCGTCGTTTTTACTGGAGGATCTCGAGCTGCTAATTGACATCCTCTGCATGTCTTGACACATTTTTCAACTTCCTTGTCCATACCAGGCCAGTACACATATCCTCTCATAAGGGATTTCATTCTCGAAATGCCCGGATGACCTGTATGAAATTCCTTCAGAATTTTCCTCTGTAACGTTAGTGGAATTACGATCCTCTCACCATACATGAGCACATCTTCACAGATGGAAAAAGGCGTTGTTTGATCTACCTTTTTATTTTTTTTTATCCATCCCAATTGATTTTTCATTTTCTTAATGAAAATGTCATTTACTGCCTCTTTTTTATATTTTTTCGAAAGTTACCGGAAGTTCACGTATCATATTACACATTGAACTTGTACATTCACTTTCGTCTTTAAGCGCAGCAATTACCGTTTCTTCGAAACTTTCGCTTCTTTTAGGGATCAACCGTGATAATGCATCTGCGTGTCCTAACTTTTTTGAGGATACATGTTCCATCTTAAACTGATAGTTTAAGAGGGTTACAGCCCATCGCTGTAATCGATTCGCAGTATGTGTGGGAATGCCTTTCTTTGATCCAAATATGGTAAGTAGGGGTTTATGGTCGGTTTGCAAAATAAAAGATCGTCCATGGAGAAATCGATTGTACTTTGTAATTCCAAATATTATCGACAGCGCCTCTTTTTCAATTTGGCTGTAATTTTTCTCCGCTGCAACCAACGTTCTTGAAGCATGGGCGATAGCTTTTGTCCTACCATCCTCATACTTGTGAAGTAATACAGCGCCAACACCGTAATCACTGGCGTCCGTTGCTAGTATTAGTTCCTTTTCTGGATTGAAATGTGCCAATGCTAAGTCTGACAGTAGACATCTTTTGATATTTTGGAAAGCAGATTCACATTCCTTATTCCAGTTCCATTTAACACCCTTTTTCAGTAACTCGTTAAGAGGAGCTCTTAAATTATGTATGTTAGGGATGTAAATTGCATAGTATTGAACTAATCCCAAAAACGATTTTAATTTTGTCACTGAATCTGGAGCAGGCATCTTTTCAATTGCTTCAGTCCTTTGTGGATCCGGTCTTCGACCCTCTTTGTCGATTATTTGACCTAGATATTTAATTTTTTTCATAAAAAAATCGCATTTTTCTGGGCTCAATTTAAAACCAAATTCCTGTATTCTTTTGAATACTTCTTTTACATGCTTCTTATGATCTTGCAAATTTTCACTTTTAATTAGGATATCGTCAAGGTAGGCCATTGAAAATTCCAACCCTGCCAGCATCGTTTCCATAATTTGCTGGAAAATAGCAGGAGCAACCTTTAATCCAAAAGGAAGCCTCTTTAGCTTAAAAATGCCCTTATGAGTATTTATGCCTAAGTATTTGGAGCATACATCGCTGATCTTAATTTGCAAGTAAGCATCTGCGAGGTCTATCTTAGAAAAAATTTTTCCTCCGTTAAGCTTAGAGAACAGATCTTCTGCGGACGGAAGGGGATAATTATGGTCCAATAGACAGTCATTTAAACCCGTTGAAAAATCTCCACAGACCCTTATTCTGTTATTTTTTTTCTTTACATACACGGTTGGACTTGCCCAATCTGTGTGGTTAACTTTTTCAATGACTTCCAGTTGTTGAAGTCTATCCAACTCTTTTTCGATTGCGTCCATCGCTGAAAAAGGCACATTCCTTTTAGGTTTGAATACTGGAGTGGCATTTTTCTTTAATTCAAATTTTGCCTCTGTCTTAATACAGAGTCCTAGTCCTTCGGCAAAAACATTGGGAAATTCAGTTTTCAAATCCTTCAGGAAGTCTTCCCTTTGGTTTGCTTTTTCTGCAGTTAAAACGTTACAAAACGAATTTATGGGTTTCTCCCATAAATTAAACAGGACAATCCAATCTACCCCAAACAGGCATGTATTCTTTCCTGGTACGACGTACACTTTGGATTTATGAGTCTGGTTAGCGAATGTCACTTTGCATTTTAATTCTCCCTTGAACTCTAATCTTTTGCCGCACACACTTCTCGCCGTCTTTCTGGTTTTCGTTAATTCAGGTCGACCTATCCTTTTCCATATATCTTCATTTATAATACTAATATCTGCACCGCTATCCAGAAGCAATGTAACCAGATGTCCATTTATCCGAACATCAACATATTTCCGACTTTCGCAGCTTTTTTCTTTATTCATGCGAAGCGTATTTACATTATCGGTCCCTTGTCTTTTCTTCTGGGCACAGTATGTTCCCTTGTGACCTCTGAGACCACATTCATAACATTTTATCCATCCCAATTGATTTTTCATTTTCTTAATGAAAATGTCATTTACTGCCTCTTTTTTATATTTTTTCGAAAGTTACCGGAAGTTCACGTATCATATTACACATTGAACTTGTACATTCACTTTCGTCTTTAAGCGCAGCAATTACCGTTTCTTCGAAACTTTCGCTTCTTTTAGGGATCAACCGTGATAATGCATCTGCGTGTCCTAACTTTTTTGAGGATACATGTTCCATCTTAAACTGATAGTTTAAGAGGGTTACAGCCCATCGCTGTAATCGATTCGCAGTATGTGTGGGAATGCCTTTCTTTGATCCAAATATGGTAAGTAGGGGTTTATGGTCGGTTTGCAAAATAAAAGATCGTCCATGGAGAAATCGATTGTACTTTGTAATTCCAAATATTATCGACAGCGCCTCTTTTTCAATTTGGCTGTAATTTTTCTCCGCTGCAACCAACGTTCTTGAAGCATGGGCGATAGCTTTTGTCCTACCATCCTCATACTTGTGAAGTAATACAGCGCCAACACCGTAATCACTGGCGTCCGTTGCTAGTATTAGTTCCTTTTCTGGATTGAAATGTGCCAATGCTAAGTCTGACAGTAGACATCTTTTGATATTTTGGAAAGCAGATTCACATTCCTTATTCCAGTTCCATTTAACACCCTTTTTCAGTAACTCGTTAAGAGGAGCTCTTAAATTATGTATGTTAGGGATGTAAATTGCATAGTATTGAACTAATCCCAAAAACGATTTTAATTTTGTCACTGAATCTGGAGCAGGCATCTTTTCAATTGCTTCAGTCCTTTGTGGATCCGGTCTTCGACCCTCTTTGTCGATTATTTGACCTAGATATTTAATTTTTTTCATAAAAAAATCGCATTTTTCTGGGCTCAATTTAAAACCAAATTCCTGTATTCTTTTGAATACTTCTTTTACATGCTTCTTATGATCTTGCAAATTTTCACTTTTAATTAGGATATCGTCAAGGTAGGCCATTGAAAATTCCAACCCTGCCAGCATCGTTTCCATAATTTGCTGGAAAATAGCAGGAGCAACCTTTAATCCAAAAGGAAGCCTCTTTAGCTTAAAAATGCCCTTATGAGTATTTATGCCTAAGTATTTGGAGCATACATCGCTGATCTTAATTTGCAAGTAAGCATCTGCGAGGTCTATCTTAGAAAAAATTTTTCCTCCGTTAAGCTTAGAGAACAGATCTTCTGCGGACGGAAGGGGATAATTATGGTCCAATAGACAGTCATTTAAACCCGTTGAAAAATCTCCACAGACCCTTATTCTGTTATTTTTTTTCTTTACATACACGGTTGGACTTGCCCAATCTGTGTGGTTAACTTTTTCAATGACTTCCAGTTGTTGAAGTCTATCCAACTCTTTTTCGATTGCGTCCATCGCTGAAAAAGGCACATTCCTTTTAGGTTTGAATACTGGAGTGGCATTTTTCTTTAATTCAAATTTTGCCTCTGTCTTAATACAGAGTCCTAGTCCTTCGGCAAAAACATTGGGAAATTCAGTTTTCAAATCCTTCAGGAAGTCTTCCCTTTGGTTTGCTTTTTCTGCAGTTAAAACGTTACAAAACGAATTTATGGGTTTCTCCCATAAATTAAACAGGACAATCCAATCTACCCCAAACAGGCATGTATTCTTTCCTGGTACGACGTACACTTTGGATTTATGAGTCTGGTTAGCGAATGTCACTTTGCATTTTAATTCTCCCTTGAACTCTAATCTTTTGCCGCACACACTTCTCGCCGTCTTTCTGGTTTTCGTTAATTCAGGTCGACCTATCCTTTTCCATATATCTTCATTTATAATACTAATATCTGCACCGCTATCCAGAAGCAATGTAACCAGATGTCCATTTATCCGAACATCAACATATTTCCGACTTTCGCAGCTTTTTTCTTTATTCATGCGAAGCGTATTTACATTATCGGTCCCTTGTCTTTTCTTCTGGGCACAGTATGTTCCCTTGTGACCTCTGAGACCACATTCATAACATTTTATCCATCCCAATTGATTTTTCATTTTCTTAATGAAAATGTCATTTACTGCCTCTTTTTTATATTTTTTCGAAAGTTACCGGAAGTTCACGTATCATATTACACATTGAACTTGTACATTCACTTTCGTCTTTAAGCGCAGCAATTACCGTTTCTTCGAAACTTTCGCTTCTTTTAGGGATCAACCGTGATAATGCATCTGCGTGTCCTAACTTTTTTGAGGATACATGTTCCATCTTAAACTGATAGTTTAAGAGGGTTACAGCCCATCGCTGTAATCGATTCGCAGTATGTGTGGGAATGCCTTTCTTTGATCCAAATATGGTAAGTAGGGGTTTATGGTCGGTTTGCAAAATAAAAGATCGTCCATGGAGAAATCGATTGTACTTTGTAATTCCAAATATTATCGACAGCGCCTCTTTTTCAATTTGGCTGTAATTTTTCTCCGCTGCAACCAACGTTCTTGAAGCATGGGCGATAGCTTTTGTCCTACCATCCTCATACTTGTGAAGTAATACAGCGCCAACACCGTAATCACTGGCGTCCGTTGCTAGTATTAGTTCCTTTTCTGGATTGAAATGTGCCAATGCTAAGTCTGACAGTAGACATCTTTTGATATTTTGGAAAGCAGATTCACATTCCTTATTCCAGTTCCATTTAACACCCTTTTTCAGTAACTCGTTAAGAGGAGCTCTTAAATTATGTATGTTAGGGATGTAAATTGCATAGTATTGAACTAATCCCAAAAACGATTTTAATTTTGTCACTGAATCTGGAGCAGGCATCTTTTCAATTGCTTCAGTCCTTTGTGGATCCGGTCTTCGACCCTCTTTGTCGATTATTTGACCTAGATATTTAATTTTTTTCATAAAAAAATCGCATTTTTCTGGGCTCAATTTAAAACCAAATTCCTGTATTCTTTTGAATACTTCTTTTACATGCTTCTTATGATCTTGCAAATTTTCACTTTTAATTAGGATATCGTCAAGGTAGGCCATTGAAAATTCCAACCCTGCCAGCATCGTTTCCATAATTTGCTGGAAAATAGCAGGAGCAACCTTTAATCCAAAAGGAAGCCTCTTTAGCTTAAAAATGCCCTTATGAGTATTTATGCCTAAGTATTTGGAGCATACATCGCTGATCTTAATTTGCAAGTAAGCATCTGCGAGGTCTATCTTAGAAAAAATTTTTCCTCCGTTAAGCTTAGAGAACAGATCTTCTGCGGACGGAAGGGGATAATTATGGTCCAATAGACAGTCATTTAAACCCGTTGAAAAATCTCCACAGACCCTTATTCTGTTATTTTTTTTCTTTACATACACGGTTGGACTTGCCCAATCTGTGTGGTTAACTTTTTCAATGACTTCCAGTTGTTGAAGTCTATCCAACTCTTTTTCGATTGCGTCCATCGCTGAAAAAGGCACATTCCTTTTAGGTTTGAATACTGGAGTGGCATTTTTCTTTAATTCAAATTTTGCCTCTGTCTTAATACAGAGTCCTAGTCCTTCGGCAAAAACATTGGGAAATTCAGTTTTCAAATCCTTCAGGAAGTCTTCCCTTTGGTTTGCTTTTTCTGCAGTTAAAACGTTACAAAACGAATTTATGGGTTTCTCCCATAAATTAAACAGGACAATCCAATCTACCCCAAACAGGCATGTATTCTTTCCTGGTACGACGTACACTTTGGATTTATGAGTCTGGTTAGCGAATGTCACTTTGCATTTTAATTCTCCCTTGAACTCTAATCTTTTGCCGCACACACTTCTCACCGTCTTTCTGGTTTTCGTTAATTCAGGTCGACCTATCCTTTTCCATATATCTTCATTTATAATACTAATATCTGCACCGCTATCCAGAAGCAATGTAACCAGATGTCCATTTATCCGAACATCAACATATTTCCGACTTTCGCAGCTTTTTTCTTTATTCATGCGAAGCGTATTTACATTATCGGTCCCTTGTCTTTTCTTCTGGGCACAGTATGTTCCCTTGTGACCTCTGAGACCACATTCATAACATTTTATCCATCCCAATTGATTTTTCATTTTCTTAATGAAAATGTCATTTACTGCCTCTTTTTTATATTTTTTCGAAAGTTACCGGAAGTTCACGTATCATATTACACATTGAACTTGTACATTCACTTTCGTCTTTAAGCGCAGCAATTACCGTTTCTTCGAAACTTTCGCTTCTTTTAGGGATCAACCGTGATAATGCATCTGCGTGTCCTAACTTTTTTGAGGATACATGTTCCATCTTAAACTGATAGTTTAAGAGGGTTACAGCCCATCGCTGTAATCGATTCGCAGTATGTGTGGGAATGCCTTTCTTTGATCCAAATATGGTAAGTAGGGGTTTATGGTCGGTTTGCAAAATAAAAGATCGTCCATGGAGAAATCGATTGTACTTTGTAATTCCAAATATTATCGACAGCGCCTCTTTTTCAATTTGGCTGTAATTTTTCTCCGCTGCAACCAACGTTCTTGAAGCATGGGCGATAGCTTTTGTCCTACCATCCTCATACTTGTGAAGTAATACAGCGCCAACACCGTAATCACTGGCGTCCGTTGCTAGTATTAGTTCCTTTTCTGGATTGAAATGTGCCAATGCTAAGTCTGACAGTAGACATCTTTTGATATTTTGGAAAGCAGATTCACATTCCTTATTCCAGTTCCATTTAACACCCTTTTTCAGTAACTCGTTAAGAGGAGCTCTTAAATTATGTATGTTAGGGATGTAAATTGCATAGTATTGAACTAATCCCAAAAACGATTTTAATTTTGTCACTGAATCTGGAGCAGGCATCTTTTCAATTGCTTCAGTCCTTTGTGGATCCGGTCTTCGACCCTCTTTGTCGATTATTTGACCTAGATATTTAATTTTTTTCATAAAAAAATCGCATTTTTCTGGGCTCAATTTAAAACCAAATTCCTGTATTCTTTTGAATACTTCTTTTACATGCTTCTTATGATCTTGCAAATTTTCACTTTTAATTAGGATATCGTCAAGGTAGGCCATTGAAAATTCCAACCCTGCCAGCATCGTTTCCATAATTTGCTGGAAAATAGCAGGAGCAACCTTTAATCCAAAAGGAAGCCTCTTTAGCTTAAAAATGCCCTTATGAGTATTTATGCCTAAGTATTTGGAGCATACATCGCTGATCTTAATTTGCAAGTAAGCATCTGCGAGGTCTATCTTAGAAAAAATTTTTCCTCCGTTAAGCTTAGAGAACAGATCTTCTGCGGACGGAAGGGGATAATTATGGTCCAATAGACAGTCATTTAAACCCGTTGAAAAATCTCCACAGACCCTTATTCTGTTATTTTTTTTCTTTACATACACGGTTGGACTTGCCCAATCTGTGTGGTTAACTTTTTCAATGACTTCCAGTTGTTGAAGTCTATCCAACTCTTTTTCGATTGCGTCCATCGCTGAAAAAGGCACATTCCTTTTAGGTTTGAATACTGGAGTGGCATTTTTCTTTAATTCAAATTTTGCCTCTGTCTTAATACAGAGTCCTAGTCCTTCGGCAAAAACATTGGGAAATTCAGTTTTCAAATCCTTCAGGAAGTCTTCCCTTTGGTTTGCTTTTTCTGCAGTTAAAACGTTACAAAACGAATTTATGGGTTTCTCCCATAAATTAAACAGGACAATCCAATCTACCCCAAACAGGCATGTATTCTTTCCTGGTACGACGTACACTTTGGATTTATGAGTCTGGTTAGCGAATGTCACTTTGCATTTTAATTCTCCCTTGAACTCTAATCTTTTGCCGCACACACTTCTCGCCGTCTTTCTGGTTTTCGTTAATTCAGGTCGACCTATCCTTTTCCATATATCTTCATTTATAATACTAATATCTGCACCGCTATCCAGAAGCAATGTAACCAGATGTCCATTTATCCGAACATCAACATATTTCCGACTTTCGCAGCTTTTTTCTTTATTCATGCGAAGCGTATTTACATTATCGGTCCCTTGTCTTTTCTTCTGGGCACAGTATGTTCCCTTGTGACCTCTGAGACCACATTCATAACATTTTATCCATCCCAATTGATTTTTCATTTTCTTAATGAAAATGTCATTTACTGCCTCTTTTTTATATTTTTTCGAAAGTTACCGGAAGTTCACGTATCATATTACACATTGAACTTGTACATTCACTTTCGTCTTTAAGCGCAGCAATTACCGTTTCTTCGAAACTTTCGCTTCTTTTAGGGATCAACCGTGATAATGCATCTGCGTGTCCTAACTTTTTTGAGGATACATGTTCCATCTTAAACTGATAGTTTAAGAGGGTTACAGCCCATCGCTGTAATCGATTCGCAGTATGTGTGGGAATGCCTTTCTTTGATCCAAATATGGTAAGTAGGGGTTTATGGTCGGTTTGCAAAATAAAAGATCGTCCATGGAGAAATCGATTGTACTTTGTAATTCCAAATATTATCGACAGCGCCTCTTTTTCAATTTGGCTGTAATTTTTCTCCGCTGCAACCAACGTTCTTGAAGCATGGGCGATAGCTTTTGTCCTACCATCCTCATACTTGTGAAGTAATACAGCGCCAACACCGTAATCACTGGCGTCCGTTGCTAGTATTAGTTCCTTTTCTGGATTGAAATGTGCCAATGCTAAGTCTGACAGTAGACATCTTTTGATATTTTGGAAAGCAGATTCACATTCCTTATTCCAGTTCCATTTAACACCCTTTTTCAGTAACTCGTTAAGAGGAGCTCTTAAATTATGTATGTTAGGGATGTAAATTGCATAGTATTGAACTAATCCCAAAAACGATTTTAATTTTGTCACTGAATCTGGAGCAGGCATCTTTTCAATTGCTTCAGTCCTTTGTGGATCCGGTCTTCGACCCTCTTTGTCGATTATTTGACCTAGATATTTAATTTTTTTCATAAAAAAATCGCATTTTTCTGGGCTCAATTTAAAACCAAATTCCTGTATTCTTTTGAATACTTCTTTTACATGCTTCTTATGATCTTGCAAATTTTCACTTTTAATTAGGATATCGTCAAGGTAGGCCATTGAAAATTCCAACCCTGCCAGCATCGTTTCCATAATTTGCTGGAAAATAGCAGGAGCAACCTTTAATCCAAAAGGAAGCCTCTTTAGCTTAAAAATGCCCTTATGAGTATTTATGCCTAAGTATTTGGAGCATTCATCGCTGATCTTAATTTGCAAGTAAGCATCTGCGAGGTCTATCTTAGAAAAAATTTTTCCTCCGTTAAGCTTAGAGAACAGATCTTCTGCGGACGGAAGGGGATAATTATGGTCCAATAGACAATCATTTAAACCCGTTGAAAAATCTCCACAGACCCTTATTCTGTTATTTTTTTTCTTTACATACACGGTTGGACTTGCCCAATCTGTGTGGTTAACTTTTTCAATGACTTCCAGTTGTTGAAGTCTATCCAACTCTTTTTCGATTGCGTCCATCGCTGAAAAAGGCACATTCCTTTTAGGTTTGAATACTGGAGTGGCATTTTTCTTTAATTCAAATTTTGCCTCTGTCTTAATACAGAGTCCTAGTCCTTCGGCAAAAACATTGGGAAATTCAGTTTTCAAATCCTTCAGGAAGTCTTCCCTTTGGTTTGCTTTTTCTGCAGTTAAAACGTTACAAAACGAATTTATGGGTTTCTCCCATAAATTAAACAGGACAATCCAATCTACCCCAAACAGGCATGTATTCTTTCCTGGTACGACGTACACTTTGGATTTATGAGTCTGGTTAGCGAATGTCACTTTGCATTTTAATTCTCCCTTGAACTCTAATCTTTTGCCGCACACACTTCTCGCCGTCTTTCTGGTTTTCGTTAATTCAGGTCGACCTATCCTTTTCCATATATCTTCATTTATAATACTAATATCTGCACCGCTATCCAGAAGCAATGTAACCAGATGTCCATTTATCCGAACATCAACATATTTCCGACTTTCGCAGCTTTTTTCTTTATTCATGCGAAGCGTATTTACATTATCGGTCCCTTGTCTTTTCTTCTGGGCACAGTATGTTCCCTTGTGACCTCTGAGACCACATTCATAACATATTTTGTTCCTAAACCAGCAGGTCTTATTGTTGTGTCTTAAACTACCACAACATTTACACTTTTGCTTTGGGTCTTTGTATCCTTTAAGGATCCTGTGTTCTTGGAACCTGGACTTTCTTGTGGTCCCTTTCCTTTTTACTTGCTGCACCTTAAAAATATTTTTCTCTTCAATGCGAGTGTTGTCTTTCTTTATGTTAATCAGACGTTGACACTCTTCAGTGACTTTTTGCAATGTTATGTTAGGATCCGCCTCCATAATTGTTAGGATCCGTGAACGTATATCTTTGTCCCTTGGTGCTGTGAGACCTTGTACAAAGATTAAACATTTAAATTGGTCTGCGGAAATTTCATTCAATTTAAATGATTCGCATAAACAGTTCACAGTGCAAGCATATTCTAGATAGTCTTCAGCTTCTGCCTTCTGAATGTTCAAACATTTGTATCTAGAGTGAAATAGGCTATCCCTTTTATCAAATATTTTCGACAAGGTACTAATTGTTTCCTCGAACGAAACCTCCTCCGGTTTTTTTGGTAGAATTAGATTTGCATACTTGGTGTTTTCATCAGTACCCAGTTTTTGTAGTAGCAGGGTAACTTTTTCCTCATCGGTCCAGTCTAAACATCTTTTCGTAAAAATTGTTTCGTATCTTCTGTAGTATGCAGGGAAAGTAACACCAGTATCCGGGGAGTAACGAAATTCCGTTAGTGAATTTGAAATACCCTCGGCAGAAAAATTAGTCTTCTTCCCGGTCGACGTTAGAATTAGCTTTTCTAAATTCTTTTGCTGTGTCGACATTTGTCGTTGTAGTATGTTTGTTTGTTCTTGTTGTGCCTCTAAAGTTTTTTGTGTTCTTTCTTGTTGTTGTTGCAGCTGTTGCTGTAGCTGTTGTTGTTGAATTTGTTGTTGTTGTTGTTGTTGCGCTAAAAATTGTTGAGTCATTTTTGTCTGTTCCTGGATGCTAAGGGCTAGAGCCTTAGTTAACTCTGCTAATTGTTCCATGTTAGCTTCTAGTACAAAAATGTCTTTTCGAATTTTACACAATAATTCCAAAGAAAAATCGTAAATTTACGTATATCGTAAATTAGTAGCAATATGCAGACACAACACGTTTCAACAAAGTTCATCCATAGTAATTCAACAGGCTTTGTAAAATAATTCTTTTTTTTTTTTTTTTTTTTTTTCAACAACGTAAGTTCATACACAAAATATTTCTTACTTCCCACGACAAATAGTTCCAATTATTTATATAAAGGCAATAACAAACAATTAATTTTCCAAAAAAAAAAAATATATGGCTGCCGTTCCCACGTGGCATAAAATGGTACAATAGTCGTTGTATTTATATTTTTTCTTTCGAAACTCGTAATCCTTTAGTGTAGTTTCGAATTCAACTTGCGACCATTTTTTTTTTTTTTTTTTTTTTTACTTGTCAAAATAAATATAAATTCCACTTTACCTTGAACATGTTTCTATAATTTCTTGTGAGTTCTTTACGAAGAAAAATCCGTACTTTTCGCTACTTTAGGTAGGAAAAATTTTTAAATTCATTGACGCACGTGGTCAAAAATCCTTGTGTAGTTTGTTTTTTTCGTAAAACAAAAAATCCTTGCATTGTACACAGTCCTTGGTACGGTAATTTATCTCTGTTAAGAGAAAGAACATCCTTTCGTCGCCATTGTTATATTCCTAAATACTTAGGAAATAAAGACAAACGTGAGTTACACCGAGTGGTATGTGTAATGGGGTTTATTTATAATACAGAAACGTAAGGCTGCTCGCCTAAGGTAAATAGAAGTACATAGTAACAAGTATGGGGAAGAAAGTCTGATAATCAACACGTAAGACTATCCGTCTTACTGCGATTGCTTGTCTGCCGCTGTCTGCCAAACAGTCCAATATATATATACAGTTTGTAACCGGTGTATAGCCAGTTATGTTCCTTCACAACAATATTATTGGAATCTTTTCTTTATTCCTTGTACACATTTTTGTGAATTATTCCATGGATTTCTGCCTTTGGATTATTATGGACCATCTTCTTCCAAATATGGGATTTCCTGGGATCTTACTTGTACAAATGGAAATTCTTTTAACTTTCTTGAAGATTTACATTTGGATTTTACCATCACTGGATTTTTTATTTTCCACCAGACTATCCATTCATGTGTAATCACCTTTTTCTTCCCTATATTCCCTCTGCTTCACTTTTTTTGTTTTCAAGTAAGATCTTTGACTTACTTGTTGTTTCATCAAATACTTCTGCATGCAAAATCCGATCCCGCATTTTGCTAATTCCTACCCTCTGATGAGAAGGAAAGTATTTCTTCGAAACTCCGCGGATTAAGGACTATCCATTTATCTAGTGTTTCCTTTTCAGATTAAATATGTTTTTAACTCATTTCAAAGTGTTTTTTAACATATTTTATTACTTATTTGCTCATATATATATATATATATATATAGTTATTATCACAATAATAATTCTTTTTTTTAATATAATAAATTATATTTTATCAGTCTGAAAAAAAAACAACAACATCATGAGCCAAGATATCAACACCACCCCTAAAATCAATATTGGCGACCACACCTTGGAGATTGTAGACAATTCACATACCTTGGCTCCACTATCATGAGCAACTTGTCTCTGGACACAGAACTCAACATGAGGATAGGCAAAGCAGCCACTGCTATGGCCTGTCTAGCCAAGAGAGTGTGGGATCTGTGTGCGCGCCTGGTCCACAAAGTATGGGAATAAAAAATTTAAAAATTAAAAAAAAACAACTAACACTAAACACAAAGATGAGAGTATACCAGGCCTGTATGCTTAAAACCAATGTTTAAACCATGCGTGTTTAAGCTAAAAAATAATATATACTCTTCTTTATGGTAGTGAGTCCTAGACTTTGTGCTCACACAAAGACTGAAAACTGAATTCCTTCCACATGCGCAACCTCAGGCGTCTTTTAGGGATTTCCTGGCAGGATCAAGTCACAAACAGTCATCTTGTCCCAGGCTGGTATACCAAGCATGTTTGTCATTCTAACTTAGAGACACGTGCGTTGCGAACCCCATCCTCCAACGTAGACCCCTACTACCATGTATCCTTCTCCAACATCAGGGGTCTCCGTTCCAACCTTCCAGAGTTTGAAACCCAATTACAGGAGATATTCTTCCTAAGCGAAACTGCCATTAGGGCGACCGCTTCCCTTGACGAATTCATCTGACCCCCAAGATCGCCATGGACATGGAATATGTGCTTACATTAAAGATGGCTTTCCGTGTGGTAGGGATATCTCTAGAGAAGACCCTAATTTACCTCATATGTGCTTCCAGGTTACACTTGCTTACACCACTGCATTTATATTTGCTCTCTGTCACCCCCATAGCAGTGAGTTACTATCCTTAAGAGCATATCTGAAAAAATTGACCACATCCTGTCTGCTCACCCTTCAGCTAACATCCACATTTGTGGTGACTTCAATATCCACAATGCGGAATGGCTGACCCACTCTTACAAGACAGATGATGAGGGGAGGTTCTGTCATGATTTTGCCATTGCCTATGCCCTCACCCAGATTGTCCACGAACCCACTCGAGTGCCCGATACTTCCGGTCAGTATGCTAGCCTTCTAGACCTTTTTCTCACAACTTCCCCTGAGCTATGTTCAAGTTCCGTTCTGTCTCTTCTGGGATCTTTTGACCATGCGGCTGTATCAGTTAAGATAAAAACGAAATGCAATAAGTCTGGAAATGTACCTCTTCACCGTACTGTATATCGATACTCTACCACTGACTGGGATAGCTTCAGTACACTTATATCCGATCTACCACTGCATTACATGTTTAAAAAGGATGTGTCCTCCATAGTATCAGACCTGACCAAATGGCTGATTGTAGGCATAGACCGATTCATGCCATCCAAAAAATTCCAACAAAAACCTAACAGCCAGCTATGGTTCTCCCTAGAAGATGCTGCTGCCATTGCGCACAGAAATCACTTTTTTCATAGCTACCAACGTAATAGATGCACTGAGACTAAAGCTGCCTTCAGGACTGCCAGCAGCCACTACAAAAGAGTAATAAAAAATGCAAGAGAGATATATGCTCAGTCCGTTAAATCCAAAGTAGCTGAGTAGCGGCTTGGTTCCCACCAGTTTTGGCAAATAGCAAACAGGATCCTGAACATCAACGGACCTGAGGTCATCTCGTCAGCATCAGATAAGGCCAAACTATTTGCCAAGAACTTTGCAGCTAATTCTACCCTATGCGACAAAGACCATCAACTCCCTGTATTTACTCCTATAATGGACAACACCAAGAACCTTGATTCCAGTAAAGATACTGGCCCTGACGGCATTTAAATCATTGTGCTGAAAAAGCTTCAACTAGAACTTGCCCCCATACTTACAAAACTCTTTAAGCGTTGCCTTAAAAAGAAGTGCTTCCCAACACCCTGGAAAACCTCATCAGTATGCCCTGTCTTTAAGAATTCAGGTGATAAGTCATCTCCCTCTCAGTACAGGCCAATAAGTCTCCTGTGAGTAAGCTGGTGGAACCCATATAAAATAGAGAAGTAGTCAACCACCTCAGCAGAAATAACCTTTTTAGTGACAAACAATATGGTTTCCGTTCTGCCAGATTTACAGCAGATCTGCTGACTGTTATATGTCATAGGATTAGTGAATCTCTTAACAAAGGCTTCCTCTCTAGGGCAATTGCTCTTGACATATCAAAGGCTTTCGATAAGGTATGGCATAAGGGCCTACTTCACAAGATTTCCAGCTACGGTATTACTGGGAATATTTTCTCGATCATAAAATCATTTCTCTCTAATAGGCTCATAAGAGTAGTGGTTGATGGGCAGAAATCAGAGGCCCACAGTATTAATGCTGGAGTCCCTCAGGGGTCCATCCTAGACCCAACTCTCTTCCTGATATACATCAATGATCTCTCAAAACACATACTTAAATCATTCATTGACATCTATGATAACACATCAAAGGTCGTAAATGACAAAGTTCTCTTTGATTCTCTCTCCTCTGATCTGGAGCACATGGTACAGTGAGGGGAGGAGGTGGCCGGTTACTTTTAATGTATCTAAAACCAAGCTCCTATCTTTACATCATCAATGCTCTGATCCCCATTTGGCATCAATTGAAATGGGTGGCTCTCGTCTAGGGGAAGCTCCATGTTTTGATAAGCTTCTGGGCTTGACCTTTACCCCTGACCTGAAATGGAATACATACATAAAGTCAGTTGCCAAGGTCGCTGGAAAAATGGTAGGATCATTCTACCGCTCCAAAAGATATCTCACTCCTGATGCAATTCTCTACCTATATAAAAGCCAAGTTCGTCCAAGGATGGAGTACTGCTGTCATATCTGGGCAGGAGCTGCTAAAAACAGCCTATCCTGCCTTGACAGAGTACAAAATAGGTTTCTTCCCTGCCACCTCTCTCCCACAGGAGAGACGTTGCGAGCCTGTCTTTGTTTTATCATTACTACCATGGTAGGTGCTCGTCTGAACTCCAATCACTGGTCCCCTCTGACCAATCTTTCACGATAAACACTCGCCTAGCTGAAACCACTGTCAAAAATTTTCCCTACTCCTTATCTGTGCCAAAATCAAAACGTAGATTCCATGAACAAAGCTTCTTTCTTAGAAGTGCATGCCTGTGGAACTCTGTTCCGGTTGCCTATTTCCCACCTGACTACAACCTGGATGTCGTCAAGTCCAATGTAAACAAATACCTGATGAACCGCCTCCTTAAGTAAGACACTTTATCAAATCTCCAACACTAACGTACCATACACACAATAATCCTTATCCCCGAGTGGCTTCTACCTTGTAAAAAAAAAAATGTATGCAGGATGGAAGTTAGTCGCATTTCAAAGGACATCCTGTTTGGTGAGCTGGTCTCTGAAACACGGCCAATTGGACGACCAACTCTGCGCTACAAGGACACCTGCAACAGAGACCTGAAGACGTGTGAATATATTCACCTGTCATCCCTTTTTTAAAAGGTGGAATCACCCAATAGTCGACGATAAGATTCTAGAAAACACAGTCCACATAGTTTTTTAATTATACTAGCAGGCCACCCAGCATTGCCCGGTCATAAGAGATGTTTAAATATGATATTTTAATTCGTGCAGATTTCGTATTATTATTATAGACAATTCTCTATTGATTCTTATATTGAACCTAATATATGATAGTGAGATAAAAACTAAAAAAATATGTATTAACCTGAGTGCCCGGTGTTGCCCAGGTGTTTGGAGGTGTAAAAAAACAAAAAGCAAGTGGTAGTAGGCAGGTTGGCTCAAACTCGCGACATCAAGGTGGAAAAGAAAGTGAACGAAAACTTGACATCTTACCGCTATGCCATGACGTGAGCGGAAGTGTAAAGCATTGAAATTTAGCAATGTCAACCATTATGCCATGGCGGATAGTGAAATGAATGAGCTGGCTGTATGCTAGTTAAGATTTCAGTATTTGTTTCCTCACGATGTTAGGGAAAACCAGCTAAAGGGGGAACTCTGGTGGTGTCCAAATGAACAGCAATTGTCTGATATGAATGGTTTCCCCCAACATTGATCAAAGCTAATTGCCTTCAAGACCGGCCAGGACAGTCAGGTGGTCACTTTTGCTTCGATCAGTTTCACTTTATTTATACAAAAAAGACACACAAACACTGGAAACCAGGGATTTTTGAAAAACTCAATCAAATAAAAGATAGAGACGATGTCTATTCGCAAATTGAAGATATTAAGATCTAGGGAGTATAAGGAAAGTTCTCCAAAACCTTGTTGAGAACCCGCACGAAAACAGCCATTTGCAGACATACAGAAACGCGCGCACCCCCATTTTGCCTTTTTCTTTTATATATAACTAGTGGGGGTTACCTGGCGTTGTCCGGGTGTTTGGAGGTGTGTGTGATTTTGGGTAAATCAAAACTGGGGGGGTGGGGGTAAAATAAAAAAAAAACTTTTAGTAGGTGAGTATGAGGATCGAACCCGAACCCTTGAGGCGAAGTTAGAAATTAAAGTGTGAAAAAAAAAAAAAAGTGCAACGTTAACCATTGGGCCACCACGCGATACTAACGGAAACACGTTTGAATTTATTTAATTATTTAGATTTGGCAGATGCACGTTTTAATGACTTAATGAGGTCAACTTTGACTGCGGGATAGTATTTCATTTACTGCAGGAACTCTTTTTTTATTGTTATTTTCCCAAGATGTTGGGTGGGGGGGGGGGCAGCTGCCCTTGTCCAATTTGAATAGCAATTGTTTGATATAAGGAAAATATTTCCACATTGATCAAATCTGATTGCTTTTGGACATTTCCGTCGATAGACAGAAAATACCGCCAGAATTAGTGTCACTTTTATTATAGGAAAAAGACTAATCCACATGCGGCGAGCAACAAATATTGAATATTTATCTTCCTGAAGTTGAGCAAATTAAATAGACAGGCGAGCTCCATTGTTAACTCGGAGATATTATAATTTCTATGTGATATAAAAAGTTTTAAGTTGCGAGCCGACCGACTGCTTCTCTGAAAAAAAGCCTTTCTTGGACATACACAAAAAGCGAACATACATACACACATTTTCGCTTTTATATATATAGACAAAGACTAGGAAGGATGGTAGTAGGCAGGCAGGATCAAACCCGCGACGCAAACGTGGAAAAGAAAGTGAAAGAAAACCTGATATCTTACCGCTACGCCATGACACAAGTGGAAGCGTGAAGCATTCAAATTTAGTGATGTCAATCAAAAAGGTTGATTTGCAAAAATGAATAGTTAAGTGAATCAGTTCACACAGGTGCAGAAATGAATGTCTGCCTGTAGGTCAGTCAAGCTTCCTGCAGTATTTGTTTCACCACGATGTTGGAGAAAATCAGACCCCCCTCCAAAGAAGGGGGAACTCTGGCAGTGTCTTAATGAATAGCAATTGTCTGATATGAAGGGTTTGTATTTATTTGCTTCCCCAATGAGCAAATTAGGCACAAGGCCGTTTTTTTAATGTGGAGAGTAAAGGGGAGGGGGACCAGCTCCCCCGAGGGGGAACAGAATAGTGACACTTGGTATGAAGGGTTTCCCCTACATTGACCAATAACTGATTGTTACAAGAGCAATGGTCTTTTATGTGGAGTTGCCCCCACATATGGTTTTTATTGCAGTATCTGCCAGAACAGATACTACACTAATCCTGGCAATGAAGGGTTTCCCCCACATTGATCAAAGCTAATTGCCTTCAAGACGTTCCAGCACAAAAAGCCAAGTAGATGCCTTTTTGCTTCAGTTAGTTTCACTTTATTTATACGAGAAACAAACTAACATCGGAAACGAATGATTTTTTAATAATTCGATCAAAATAAAGATAGAGACAACGTCGGTTTTTGAATCTGAAATATTATAATCTAACGAGTATAATGAAACTAAATGTAACTGATGCGAGAAGGCCAGTGAAAAAAGCCTTTTGTGGATATATAAAAACGCGCGCCCCATTTTGCCTTTTATATAATAAACTAGCGTGGGTACCCGGCGTTGCCCAGGTGTTTAGGAGGAAAAGAAAGTGAAAAATAAAAACGTGACGTCTTTGCTGTGGCACCTATCACCAAAGGGGAAGTCACCTAGGTTGAAATTAAGGTCAGATAGTCGAAAAGAGCCGATGACTTTCGAAAATATCGGTGAAAATGTGACCCCCCCCCCCTGTAGAAAAGTGCCAAGTTGAGGGTGAAGGAATGAATGTTTTTGGCCAATTTTTCCATATTTGTCATCCAAAGAGTTGTGCTTCAAAATGATTCCAATCTAGTAGGTACGGGCTAAATGAATGCCGATGCTCAAAATGTATAAACATTTTGACCCCTCCCTCTACTTAAAAAAATCACCACAAATCAGGAAATTAACTAATTTTGATGAAATTTTCAGTATTTATCAAATAATGATCGCGGAATATAATGAACTAATTATTTTTATTTAAATCTTAGTAGAAATGTTTTATTTTGTTTAAACAAAAAATACCTTTACTAAAGTTATGGTTTTCAGTAGTAAATAAAAAACGCAAGAATGTATTTTTGCTTTTTTTATATAAATATATAAATAAAGCATCATAATTTGTAACAATAAAAATAAAATAATTACGAAAAAAGCCCCTAAATTCGTATTAATGAAATCTATATAACTCGAAGAAAAATTAATTTCTCAAACTACCGATATTACCATTGAATTAAGCATTGCTTATTTAATATTTTCACACAAAAAATTAGAATTGCAAAAAATATTTCTACTTTTTTAAAAAAATTTTATATGTAAGATTTTGATAATTTCCTTGCTCGCAAGAATATGAAACTTTCGGTGTAACATTTTTTATATAATATTGAACATTAATTTAAAAACAGGGACATAGAAACATAATTAAATCAAAAAATGGAAAAATTAATACAAACGTTCAGAAAAGGAGTGTACGGATGCGCGACTGGAATAAAAAAGAACTTCATCCCTTTTAATTACATGACGTCATTTTCGCAGTCTTTCGACTGTCTGAAATTTTGGGCCTTCGTAATTTTCATATTTACAAAATTTTAGTTTGTTGCGTTTTGCGAACACCAGAATCAGTTGGTTTTTGGTATGTTTTGTACAAACAAGGTGTTTTTGTTTTTTTATTTAATTCAATATCTTAGGACTTTACTAATTATCTTTGAAATAGACCCAGAAAACTAATATTTATCTTTTTAAAAGATTTTTACAATTAATTTATTTAACTTCAAAATTTAGCTGAATTGGGTAGTTCGCCGTGAAAACATTTTCATAACTTTTTTTTTTCACGTGTACAAATATTTTTTTTCATTTTGGAAATTAAGTTTAGTCCTTAATCTTTCAAATACAATCAAAAAGTAGTCGGAAACCTACAAAAAAATAATGATAAATTGGCTTTCAAAACTAGATCCCCATTTTTGTCCGCCCATTTTTGCCCATACCTACAATCTTGTGAAAATCCGTCGCTTCTGTGTAAAGTTTTAGGCAGACATACAAGCATACATACATACATTTAAATAAAAACAAGAAAACAGTGAACATGAAAAATGGCATAAATAACCCTGTTTCCGTATTAAAACTTTAAAAATCGAAAAAAAAAGAAGACATCTCACATCACGATTTGAACTTACAACTTTTAGATAATGACGCCACACTTTAATCAACTGAGCTAAGCAGACGTTGACAAAATTAGGTCGTTTTTTTAATATTTACACTAATTCAAATTCTGACATTATTTGCGCATGCGTAGAAGCCATCTTGTTATGAGGGAACGGTTTTTGCTAGCCCTCCCTGTACAAAAATGGCCAGTTTAGGGTGAGGGAATGAATGTTTTTGGCCATTTTTTCAATATTTGTCGGCCGAAGGTACGAGCTTGAAAATGATAACTATCTGGCGAAAATCTGTGGCCTCTGGCAAAAGCTTTTGCGAGACATATAAACACAAACACATACACACAACATTTTGGCTTTTATATATGTAGACTAGCAGGGGTACCCGGCGTTGCCTGGGTGTTTGAAGGTGTGTGTGTGTGTGTGTGTGTGTGTGTGTGTGTGTGTGTGTGTGTAGGGGGGGTAAAGAATAAGTGAAGTAATAACCCTGTTTAAACTTTTTTAAAAAATCGGATAAACAAAAACCAAAAAAGAGGAAAAAAATGAACATGTTTGGAAAAACAAAAAGAAAAAATCGCAGTGAAAAAAATTGTATAGATAATTTTGTTTCAATATTAAAAGTTTAAAAATCGAAAAAAAAAAAAAAAAAGGACATCCTACATCACGATTTGAACTTAAAAACCTTTTGATAATGACACCACACCTTAATCAACTGAGCTAAGAGGATGATGACAGAATTGAGTTGTTTTTTTTATTATTTAAACTAGTTCAAGTTCCGACGTCATTTGCGCATGCGTAGAAGCTTGTCGTGAGAGAAGGATTTTTTCCTAGCGCTCCCTGTACAAAACTGGTCCATTTAGGATGAAAGAATTAATGTTTTGGGCCAATTTTTCAATATTTGTTGGCCGAAGGTTCGAGCTTAATAATGATATCTATCTGGTGAAAATCCGTGACTTGTGTCAAAAGTTTTTGCGAAACATACAAACACACACACACACATTTTGCCTTTTATATATATAGATAGATGACCTAAGTGCCATCAACTATAATTGAAACCAAAACATACAACTCTTCATTCTTATTCCTTAACGTAATGATATGCAAATCAAGTATAATTTACATATGAGCAGATAGCTCATATTTATAAACTGACACCAATTAGAGCAGGTTGGTTATTGCATGCTTACTTAGTGTTATATACGACATATCAATGGCGTCACCGATAGGATACTTTCTGGTCCTTGAAGACTCAGAATACATAGATACGTGGATTCGTTGCTTTGCTGCTAATGCGAGACGCAAAAAATTAAAAACAATAAAAAACAGAGCAGGGAAAAATGAAATCACCGACTTGTTCATGGCTAACGCTGGTTGTGAAGCAATTATGAAGATTACTACAATGGTTTATCCTCTAGAACTAGAAGAAATAACTTTTGAAGAAATAAGTCGAGTTATCAAGGGAAACATGAGACCAAAGAAAAGATTGGTGATTGCAGAAAGGACCAAGTTTATGGCAATGAAGCAGGAAGTGGATGAACCGATAGTAAAATATTTACACCAGTTAAGAAGTGCCAGTAAATACTGTGAATTTGAAAAACTAGGAACAGAAGAACAAACAACAGAAGAAGACTTAATCAAACTAAGATTAATTGAAGGTATGCATAATTCGGCACATAGAAATAAGCTAATTGAACAGTTATAACTTACAAACATGCCCTTTAATATGTGTTTAGAATTTATACAATCGCAGGAATTAATACATACCTATAACCAAAATAAAAATAACTCCTGTGAAGAAACATAGGCTGAAACATATACGGTAAAAACGAAAAGAAAAAATTGTACATACTGTGGAAAAATTCATAAAATGAAAAAAGAAAAATGCCTGGCGTTTGGAAAAACATGTTCAAAGTGTTTAAAAAAGAATCACATGAATATCACAAAAATATGAAGTAGTACCCATTATAGTTACAAATTGCCGAAAAACGCATGGACTGTTGGGGAATGATGTATTAAAAATAAATTCAACAAAGTTGATTTATGAGATAGAAATGGAAAAAAAACAGGAAAAATAAAAAGTTATGAAGTTTAAAGAACCGACGACCATAAACACAAAAAAGCATGTAACCAACAGTAATGAAATATCATTTTTGTGTTACTTAATATCAAAGGAAGGGATCTCTCAAGATGAGTTCTTAGGTTTGGTAAATTTTTATAGAAAATATGTACCAAAATGTAATAAGTTGACAGAACCATTTGCAAGGTTAAGGGGAAAAAAATACAGAATTCAATTGGTTAGAATACCAACAGAAAGCCTTTGAAAATTTAAAACAGATTCTGGCAAAAAAGCCAAGAGTACAAATTTTTGACCCTAAGAAGGGTTTACCTGCCTACTACCACTTGTTTTTAAAAAAAATTTTCTAACTCCTGACGCTAGTGAGCATTCCGTGTCCGGTATTTTGTCACAAGATGGTCATCCTGTAATGTACTTATCGAGGGGATTAACAACGACTGAACACACTTATTCTAATATAGAACGGGAGGCACTAGCCATAGTGTGGACAACGGACAGAGCAAGACAGTTCTTGATGGGAAAAAAAATTCTTGTTGAAAAGTGATCACAGACCATTGGAATTTATTTTCAACCCAAGAAAAGAACTACTGAAAGTTACAACGTCCAGAATATTACGTTGGGCGATCAGACTGGTGGCATTCGACTTTGACATTGAGTAGTTAAAGGGAATACAATACCGCACGTTGATGCCTTATCTAGATTGAGGTTTTATAGAAAGAATAAGGACAAAAATGACAAGGAATTTGAAGACAAATTTCTGCACCTTGTAGAAACCAATGTAATATCTGTAGATAAAATGGTTACTGAAACTACAAATGACCCAGTGTTAAACAGAATAGTGTTGAGGATAAAAGAGAATCGCTGGGGAAATTGTTCAATGGCTGAAAGACCATTCAAAGAAATAAGATATAAACTGACTATAGAAAACAGGGTAATATGTAATGGAGACTTGGTAGTTCCCCAGAAACACAGAGGAGACAGGTTATAAAAAGTGTACATGATGATGTACATTGTGGAGTGGCAGCTACGCAAAGAAGATTAAAATTGGAAGCATGGTGGCCGAGGTACTCAAGAGACGTAGAAGACTATGTAAAAACATGCACAAAAAGTACAGAACTTAAGAATTTCATGCAAAAGAAAATACATGTGTGGCCCTGAGAAGCAAAACCATGGAGCAGAGTACACATGGATCATGCCTATGTCAATAGGATAGGACTATTATTAATATTAGTAAATGCATATTTAGGTTGGCCTGAAGTGGTGAGAGTATCTGATAAAAAACGTACCACCGTAAAACAAATATTAGGAGTAATATTTTCAAGAAACAGGATGCCGAGAACATTGGTGATGAATAACGTGCCAGAATTTGCGGATGCTAATTCTCATGAATGGTTAAGAAAAATAGGATGCAGACCTTACAAGACCCCTGCCTACCACCCTCAAAGTAATGGGATAGCAGAAAGGATGGTCTAAACGGTAAAGAAGGGCATAAAACCATGCTTGCAACAGAAGGAGAAAATCGATGCTTTCCTACCAAGATTATTACTAAGTTATAGAACAATTCCGCATGCAGACAAGTCAGAAAGTTCATCTGCCTTAATGGGCAGACAATTAAAATCCTGTTTGACTATGTCATATGCCACAAATCAAAAGATGTTGTTATGTAGCGGATGTCTGGGACCATCCGATACATAACGATTAAAATAAACCCCCTTTAAGAAACTTGAAAGGAGGGCATCGAATATCAATTGTCCACTAGTACAAAGTGACAAAAATAATTACGGCGTAAACAGAAAAATCGGACAACTTTGTAAGTGAAGTGATTGTGGTGGAGATCACATATTTTGCTGGAATGGGGCATTCCTTTGTGAGAACAAAGAAAGATTGGAATGTCCTGGAAAAACAATTATTGTCAAGGCTGGAAACGTGTTTGTGAAGGCACGTGCAATAAACAAAAACAATAGTCGCCCGGCTAAGAAAAAATGGGTTACTGGAGATCTGGGTCAAATGCAAGCAATGCATTTGTAAACAAAAATAAAACTTGCCTGGGAATTGAAGAATCAATTATCGACAATAGAAATGAATTAATCAATCAGTGGCAAGCAAGCGGAGATCGTAATAGTGGAAAAATACTGGAACAAAAATCCTGTCAATATAACGACGTAATTTTTTAAGTCAAGAGGAGAAGAAGCAGGTCTGAGGACCGCCGAAGGACGTGCGATTGTCGAAGTGAAATCGCGTTCTCCCCCCCTCCTCCGATCGCTCAATGAAAGGAAAGCCAAGCCGCAGAGATGAACTATTTGATAACACTTTATGTACGACTTTAGTTAAAAATACATTTTTATATGAAAAGCAATCGTGACTTACGTCTTTGATTTATGTTCTGAGTTACGCCTGATCGTTGTGTGCATGTCAAAACTTTGTTTCAGATACCGACGTTGTTGTGACAAGCTTGACAATTGATAAGTCAGCGCAAGTGAAAAATGCCCAGTCAAAGCGAAATAACCATGC
>NC_136504.1:74473451-74550951 GCF_053919585.1 Euprymna scolopes
ATTTTTCATTGATATAGGTAGTTCAAGAGGGGTCTTGTAATTGTTAAAGGACAGCAGCTTAGTTTTACTAGCATTAAATGTTACCATCCATTTGTGTCCCCATTCAACTATGGTCTGGAGGTCATTTTCTAATGATTCTGCCATTGTCTTAGATTTATGTACATCTGTTCTTCCCTAATGCATGTTATAGAGCATTGTATCATCAGCAAATATTGGACACAATATTATCAAGGAGGTCGTTTTTGAATATCAGGAATAATAATCCAAGGATCGACCCCTGAGGCACTCTCACATTAATGTTATGCTGCTTGGATGTCTGTCCATCAATAACAACCTGTATGCTTCTATTGTTTAAGATGGATCTAACTATATTTAATATACATCCAGTTATAACCTACGATTTAATTTTCATTAGCAGCCCTTTGTGCCAGACTTTGTCAAAGGCCTTGGATGTATCAAGGGCTACAGCTGTGGCTCAACCCGCTTTATCCAGTACGTGGTAAATGCATTCACAGATAAATGTTAAAATATATGCAGTAGAACGACATTGCCTGAATCCATATTGTTTGTCAGAAGATTTGCTTTTGTGAGGTGGTGAATTAGTGCTTGATCATTAAGGTCTCAAAGATTTTAGTGAAGAGGGGGAAGCGATTAATGGGGCGATAATTGAGAGGGTCTGTTATTTCATCAGAATTCCTTATATTGGTACCACAGAGGCCATCTTCCAGCTATTAGGGAAGCAAGATTCAGCAAGCCATTTATTGTAGAGCTTGGAAAGTATGGGGGCTAGCTCAGTTAAACATTTCTTAATTAGTATAGCAGAGATGAGATCAGGCCTACACTCCTTTGAGGTGTCTAAATTTTTTATGATATCGCTGACATGAGAAGGGGTGATTTTCACATCATCTAATGTGGCTTTAGTCCCCATAGGGAAATTTGGGAGGGAGTTGTTGGCTCTAAGGTGGAGTTAGAGGCAATTGCCAGAACAGCAGTTCCGCCTTCTCCGTTATCGTGCATGCAACCTTTTGGTTGTTGCTCAGTGGAGGAATTACTGATTGCTCTTTATTCACTACACAATTATAGATTTTTCAGAAATCACGAGTTCCTATCTTTGGCGATTCTATGCGTTCCCTGATTATTTCAGCATGCTTTCTTTTGACTGTCATTATTTCTCTCTTATAATGATTTCTAGCATCTATGAATTTTGCCTATTTGTATTTGACTTATGACGTACAAACTGGTGGAATACATGCTGTCTTTGTGCAATAGCAGCTGCACAATCACATGGGGGTGAGTGGGGCTTGCTATAATACTTCCGTGTGGGAACACCATTCAGTTGTCTCATTGGCACACTGTTCAGCAGGAAGAGAGAAGATATCGGTCCATAGGGTATCTCAGATTTGTTCTCTAATGGTTTCCTAGTAAGCACTGTTGTAGTACCTTATGGTTTTTAGCAATGATTCCTCACTTTGAGGTTGGGATTTAAATGTGATGTCAACTGATATCACTAGGTAGTCTGCGTTTCCAAGTGGACTGTGGGCATTAGTCACACAATCCTCAGGTACTGTGCTGAGGTTCACGATCTGGTAAGCCAGTTGAAAACATTACTGCCTATGTGAGAGAATGGGTTATAGAGAAGCTATAGTGGAGCGTTCAGCTGCATCTGTGTAACCTGAGAAACCAAGCCAATTTTTATGGTGGACATTAAAGTCACCAAACACATGTATTTGGGCATTACTATCCAAGGAGAGTGCTGCATCTATACTATCAAAGACATGATCGATTAGGGTACAATCCTACCTTGAGGAAAAACAGCAGAGAAAATATAAGTAACTAACGCAGTGATGAAATGTTAGTCGAAAGCACATAAACGCCTGGTCATCCGATTCAAGATTATTCTCTCTAATTTAAGGGAAGGTGCTACGAATATAGACTCTAAGTGCGTGCATACATCTATCCGAGTCCTTACGGCAATGAGGGAGGCATCCTGTCATGTTAAAGTAGTTAGAGGGGATTGAAGAGTGTAAGTTTGTTTCACTTAATGCTAAGATATCCGGGGAGTTTACTAAAAGGTTAATAGGTAAAGAAGAAATGTGAAAGCCGACGATAGGAAAAGCCTATCTACTCCTTAAGCAAGTTAAGTTTGCAAGCCAGGAATTTGTTTGAGTCACCAGCTCCAGGAAGGTCGTCAACCATGACTGAGGAGGCCTCCCTCTCTGTTTTGTTATCAGAGTTTTCTTTCTCTTAGATGGATGATCTGACAAGATCTACGGGTCCATCACACCAAGAGGGTTAACCATGCGCCTGGTTTCTACACCAGCCCCAAATATCTTGTTTTTCTCTATTCTTCATAAATAAGAGCAGGATTGGAGATAGATTCCCCTCTAACATTTACAAGAAATTTTATCTTTCAAATACTGTGAGAGAACCAATCTGCTCTAGCAACTAACTTGTTTTAAAATAAATGAATAGGATATTAATAATTATTTCAATATGTAATAGAATATAAAGCAAAGAAAACAAAAGAAATGGTGGGACTAGATCTACATAAAGAGGTTTCACACAACACAGATATACAGATGCACTTAACTTGGTGTTCTTCGAATGACCCATGTTGGTCTAGCTAAAAGACCAGTGTCTCCACATGGAATGAATTTGGATGCAAAGATTAGCGTTTATTTGAGAGCAGTAAGAGGATGAGACGGAGGATCTGCCTTAAGAGCCAAATGTGTGCTTTGATTTTAATACATCCCGTCCCAACTCTCTTACTGATCTACATCAATGATCTTCCAAATCACATCCTAAGATCATTCTTTTATTTAATTGAAACGATATAATTTCAAATTTCTATATTAATAATTTAAAACATACAAACTCATTTACCAAAGGTGATGAATACTAGAAAACAGATGCATATTTCCAATTTTTCTATTGTGTCTATACATATATTGCTAACTATTACTGATATATTACAAACAAATGACATGCGAGAAAAATCTGGGAAAATAGAAATAGAAATAAAATAATACAATAAAATAAATAAATTTTTTAGTAATATTTATTTTAAAGGCAGATTAAGGAATGGTTAAAATTTTACATAGATTTAAAGCTTTTTTTTTAATGCAAGTCCATCTTACAAAATTTCATTATCAAATTTTATTGTATAACATGGGGAGTAGACTCACCAGTTAAAATGAATTCAGATAAGAATGGGAGTTTGGAAATGTGGTTTAAAATACACTATAAATACATCTAAAAACATGAACTAAGTTCATAGAATAAGTTAAAATAACAAAGGGATAAAAAAAAAAATTACTATTAAATTTTATCATGCTTTCAGTTCAAAAAGGACTACAATATTTCGGGATAGGGAAACCTCTTATAGCCATGGCATTTCGAAGCCAAACGCTTCTCTTCAGAAGAGGAGAGTAAAGACGCATATTATACAGAGAAGAAATTTTTTAAAAGATAGTATTACCTTTATGAAAAGAGGATCAAAGGAAAAACATGAGGCTGCACTGAGACTAAAGCCGATTCTAGGACTGCCAGCAATCACTGTAAAAAAAGTAATAAAGAATGCGAGAGAGTTGTATGCTCAGTCCGTTAAGTCCAAAGTAGCAAAGCAGCGGCTTGGTTACAACCAGTTTTAGCAAATAGCAAACAGAATCCTGAACAGAATCATGTGCTCTATCCCAACCATCATCAATGGACCTGAGGTAATCTCGTCAGCATCAGACAAAGCCAAACTCTTTGCCAAGAACTTTGCAACTAATTATACCCTATGCGACTAAGGCCGTCAACCCCTTGTATTTCCTCTTTTATCAGAAAACATACTATGTGACATACAAAGATCTGTGTGTGATGTTGCCATGCTAATCAAAAACCTTGATTCCAATAAAGTAACTGACCCTGATGGCATTTCAATTATAATGCTGAAAAAGCTTCAACCAGAACTAGTTCCCATACTTACAAAGCTGTTTAAGTGTTGTCTTAAAGAGAATTGTTTCCCAACACCCTGGAAAACCTCACCAGTATGCCCTGTATTTAAGAATTCAAGTGATCGATCATCTTCCTCTCAGTACAGATCAATAAATCTCCTGTGTGAGTAAGCTGCTGGAATCCGTGTTAAATGGAGAAGTAGTCAACCACCTCAGCAAAATTAACCTTCTTAGTGACATGCAATATGGTTTCCATTCTGCTAGATCTACAGCAGATGTGGTAATAGTTATATCTCATAGGATTAGCGAATCTCTCAACGGAGGCTACCTTTCTAGGGCAATTTCTCTTGACATATCAAAGACCTTTGATAGGGTATAAAGGCCTACTTCACAAGATCTCCAGCTACAGTATAGCTGGAAATGTTTTCTCAATTATTAAACCATTTCTCTCTGATAGGTTCATAAGAGTAGTGGTTAATGGGCAGAAATCAGAAGCTCACAGTATTAATACCAGAGTCCCTCATGGGCTCATCTCGGGCCCAACTCTCTTACTACATCAATGATCTTCCAAATTACATCCTAAGATCATTCGAAGACATTTATTCTGATGACATTACCATCTATGTCAACACATCAAAGGCCGTAAATGACCAAGTTCTCTCTGATTTTCTCTCCTCTGTTCTGGAGCATGTGATGCAATGGAGAAAGAAGTGGCTGGTTAATTTTAATGCATCTAAAACCAAGCTTCTATCTTTACATCATCAACGCTCTGATCTCCCATCTGGCATCAGTTGAAATGAATCACTCTCGTCTTGGGGAGGCTCTATGTTTTACAAGCTTCTGGGCTGGACAAATGGTGGGATCCTTCTAGTGCTTCAGTAGATATCTCACTGCTGTTGCAATTCTCTACCTAAGTAAGAGTCAGGTACATCCACAGATTGAGTACTGTTGACACATCTGGGAAACTCTTATCATGCTTCGGCAAAGTTCAAACTAGACTTCGTAACCTGGTTTTCTTTTCCCTGCAACCTCTTTCCCACAGAAGAGACATTACAAGCATGTCTTTACTCTATCACTATTTTCATGGCAGGTGCCTGTCTGAGCTCCAATCTATGGCCCCCCCCTCTCCAGACTTTCATGAAAAACACTCATCTAGCTGAAACCACTATCAAGAATTTCCCCCACTCTTTTTCTGTGCCTAATCTTAAATGTAGATTCCATGAACAAAGCTTCTTTCTTATAACTGCACGCCTATGGAACTCTCTTCCATTTGCCTGCGTTCCAGCTGACTACAATTTGATCATATTCAAGTCCAACATAAACAAATTCTGATGAGCCACCCCCTTAAGTAATCCAATTTACCAAATTTCCACTACTAATGATTACTAGGACATTGTATCATTGACTTCTGTACATTTAATAACCATTATCCTCGAGTGACTTTTGGGCCTTGATAAGTGGTGACTCCTATGTAAAAAAAAAAAAAGGAAAAAGCTATAAAGGGCTATAGTGGCATGGGTTGCTTCTTATTGATTTATGCCCATTATTTTTTTGAGTGAGGGAGATAAGATCGTAATTCCGGATCGATCCCGGACTAATCCAATTGCCAAATTCCATTTGATTCAGTAACTGGATAACTTTCAGATTACAATCTGATTGTTATCCAATGTTATCCACAGTGATCCCACTCAAAGACAGAACTTTCATTGATCTTGTATAACGTCACAACGAAAACAAAAACAGCTGTTCAGACTGGATTTGCAGTGATCCGACAGACCAAAATATCTTGATGAAGTGGAAGCATTACAGTACAGTACAAAATATGAGATATCTCCAAAAATAAAAGCAAAACCATACAAAAACTGCTAAATTGTACAAACCACTGATTAAGAAACAATTAAGTTATTGCTTATTCACCAAACCTGTTTTCTTGCTCTTATTTACTTATACTGCTTCCCTCTTTTTGGAAATCATAATTTATCATTCTATGACTAAGTATAATGTTTAAATATAAGCCTATACTGGCCACATGTATATTGTTACTGATGTATGTTAATAAAACAATTGGCACAAATGTTATTTCCAAATGTTTGCTTTAAAGGGATAATGCTTTGCCTCCAAGACGCCTTCTTGTCTGTTTTGCATGATAAACATTAAAGTCCTTATACACTTAAATCTTCCCCCAAATCCTTGTATATCTATATTGTATATTATTGCTGTATTCTTGTAAGTTATATCATCTCTCCTGTTTCAACTGGACAAGAAACTAATTGCTCTTCTCCCTAAGCTGATATCTGATATAAAATCAAATACTTTGCACATACATTTGGAGGAGGAGTTATGTTCCGGTCCTAAACTTTAGTACGCTGACCTTTTCAAAATCGACAAATACTCAACATCTATAGATTTCTATTGCTAAGGCATGCATTAGCTTAACCTATATTTATACTCTATAGAATATGTATAAAATAGATAACTAAGAGCCACAGTTTGTGCCCAGATTATAAGTGATCTATATTAACTAGCAACTATATCTTTCTTTCACTTAGATGGGATAAAGTACTGGTGATTATCTTTACATGAAAACTAATACTTAAAGCACATTCCGAAATGCACCCTAACCCTTATACTATTATTTTCCAATTAGTCACTAATCCATAAACCATATTTGATCTTTTTTTAACCCTAGTAGATATTCACCTTTAATATACACCCCACACTCATACATACCTCCTTTAAAAACGTAACCAATCTTAATCCTATTCTGAGGAGTATAACTTCAAAGCAGGTACTAATTCTTTGATACTAACTCTATCAATCCTAACTATCCATGCGGGAGCATAGAAATACCTGGCTTTGGAACCAGGTGCAGGGAAAACTCTCACAGTGCTAATGGACCATAAGATCTGGTTAGGTCATCCATCTAGGATAAGGAAAACTCCGATTTGTAAACGTGTGCCACTGACCTTATACGTCTTCGCACCAAACAGGGAAGGGAGGCCTTCTCATTCTTGGCGACAACCTCCCTAGAGCTGGTGACTTGATCAATCGGCCTATCTATACTCCATACTCCTTCTTTACCTATTAGCCAGGAGCAGAGGTGTGGCCACAAGGACTCATTAGAGCCACCAAGTGATTAGCCTTGTTTCCTGACTAGGGCAATGAATGCCGTCCCCCACATTTGCCTTATTCCCTTCCCCTATACCTGGGCATCTTGGGGGTGCTTATTTACCATATATGCTAACATGATTGGACTGGGCCACTCCTGTCGGACAGGTTTGAGGGTACCGGTTTGACAGTTGCTGGTTGCTGTTTCCGACTAACAGTACAGGAGCCCTAACTCTTTGATAGCACTTAGAGCAGCTGTTCTATCATCAGTTGTGTAATATCGGGATATTTGTAGTGCCATGTTGTGCACCCTGCACTCATCTCTGATGGATATTCCTGAGGCCACATTCCTGTGGATGAAGAGCTGGCTGATGGTCTACTCGTGTTGCATGATGGTGGCTATGCATATCCGTTTTGCCTAGCACCTCAATCTAGATCTGAAACTATAAAATAGAATGAAATGACAGCTCAATCCCAAAAAAACGTTCAAACCAAACACACTCACGTCTCCTCCCTTGGGGCTTGCATTTACACATATCCGAGGACTTAGAACTAATTTAGATGATGTAGAATTATTTCTCCTAGAAAACTCCCCAGATATCTTAGCACTAAGTAAAACTAACTTGCACCCCTCCATCCCTTCTAACATTTTTAACATGTCTGGTCATCTTCCACTTTGTCCTAAGGATTTAACAGGAATGAACTAGGAGTCTATATTTGTAACACCCTCCTCATGTCTAGTGAATCTAAACTAGAATCAGGTGACCAGGCCTTCATGTGCTTTAAACTAAATTTACAACATAGCGTTAGCTACCTGTATTTTCTTTATTGCTCTCCATCAACCCAGGACTGTACTATAATCAATCATGTTCCTGACAGCATAGATGTAGCACTTTCCCTTGACACTAGCGCCCAAATACATGTATTTAGTGACTCTAACGCCCACCACAGAAATTTATTTTGCTTCTCTAACTACACTGACACAGCTAGTAGCATCATCCATAACTTTGCTATATCCCATTCTTTGACACAGTAACATTCCCGACCCATCTCCCAGATCGCCATGATCAGCAAGCCTCATTTCTGGATCTTTTTCTGACAAAAGATCCTGAGGATTGTGTAACAAATGCTGATTGCCCACTTAGGAATGCTGATCATGCTGTGATAATGATAGAATCACTCTAAACTTTTGACCCCAAGTTGAAGAGCCATTGCTCAAAATGAAAACATACTAAAATAAGGCTGACTGGGATGCCATTAGTGATCGCATCAGAGACGCCCCATGAGGAAATATCTTTTCTCTTCCTGCAGAATAGTTTGCAAATGAGACTACTGAATGGTTCAGAGCAGCAATTGAAGCACATGTTCCTACACGACATTTCTATAGCAAACCCCACCCTACCCTATGGTTTACTTTTACTTACACAGCTGCCATTGCTCAGAGGTAACATGCATACCGTAGCATAAGTCCTGTACAAACAGACAAAGTATATAGAAGCTAGAAGTGGTACTAATTTTCAAGAATTCTGACGAAAGAACTGACCCATCAAATTATCGTCCCATTAGCCTCTTCCCACTTTTCGCCAAAATATTTGAGACCATAATTAACCAAGCTCTAGTCCATCACCTTACAGATGCTAAACTTCTGACTGACCAACAATATGGATTTAGGCAAGTGCGTTTCACAGCAGACATCCTAACTGTAATCTCTAAACGTATATACAATTCACTGGACAAAGCGGGGGAGGGTAGAGCGGTAGCTCTAGATAAATCTAAGGCTTTTGACAGGGTGTGGCATGAAGGTCTTCTTAGGAAAATCAGATCATACGGTATCACTGGAAGAGTACTTAACATAATTAAATCCTTCTTAGATAAGAGAAAAATCCAGGTTGTCCTCAACGGTCGTACATCTAAACAATATGATATAAATGCGGGAGTGCCTCAAGCGTCTATCCTTGGACCTCTATTATTCCTAATATTAATAAATGGCCTCCCTGACAAAATTGTCTCTGAGATGGGTATATTTGCTGATGACACCATGCTCTATAACATAAATCCCACCCCTTCACAGTAGAAATCTCTAAATGTAAGATAGCCTTCTACTCCAGTAGTTTCTTCGCCAGAACCGCTAGACTTTGGAATTCTCTTCCCCAACTGTACTGACATGCAGAAGTTCAAATGTAATGTGAACCGACATCTTGCTACCCAACTCCCTACATAGTACCCCTGTAGCTTATGCCCCTGATAGTTGCCCCCTACATCAAAGTGGCAACGTGCTTTGTTTAGGGTGAAAATGTCAATAAAAAAAAAGAAGAAAAAAAAAGTATTTCTAAGAAAGAAGTAGCAACAGCTTTGAGTGAATATACTGAAACCACCAGGAAACACATTGAAGCACAGAAATTAGGAACTTATGATTTCTGGAAAATCTACAATAGTGTAGTATATAATGGGCAATCGACAATACCCCCACTAACCAATAATCATAAAGTTGTTTGCACAGCAACTAAAAAAGCTAACATGTTTGCCCGTTATTTTCCCTCAAACCTTGGACCCAGCAAACCGTTTCCTCCCTGATTTTCTCTGTGGACTGAAACCACACTAGATGATCTGAAAATCACCCCTTCTCAAGTACATGATATCATAAAAAACCTAGACATCTCAAAAGCATGTGGACCTGATCTCATCCCGCCTGTGCTATTAAAAAAATGCTCTGCTGAGGTTGCTCCTAAACTCTTTAACAAATGTCTTAACGAATCTTGCTTTCCTGACAGCTGGAATACTGCTTCTGTGGTACCAGTTTAAAAAATCTCCAATGAACGAACTGACCCATTAAATTATTGCCCAGTTAACCTCCTCCCGCTTTTCGCCAAAATATTTGAGTCTTTAATTAATCAAGCTGTATTTAATTAATTATTTAATTATTAATTAATTAATTAATTACAGCTGCTAAACTTCTGTTTGACCACCAATATGGATTTAGGTAAGCCCGTTCTACTGCAGATATTCTAACTGTAATCTCTGAACATATATACCAAGCACTGAATAAGGCAAGAGAGAGGAGGGCAGTTGTCCTATATGTATCTAAGGCTTTTGACAGGGTATGGCACAATGGTCTTCTAATGAAAATAAAATCTATGATATTACTGTACGAATGCTTAACATAATTAAATCCTTTTTAAATGAGAGACTAATCCAGGTTGTCCTCGATAGGCGTAGGTCCAAACAATATGATATAAATGCAGGTGTACCTCAGGGCTCGATCCTTACCTGATAAAATTGTCTCTGACATGGATATATTTGCCGATGACACTACGCTCTATAGCAGGCACGTAGATGGTAACGTTCAAAGCTGCTAAGACAAAGCTTGTTTCCTTTCATAATTACATGAAACCTTATCAACCACGAATAGCTATATACCTGAGAGTACTTTGTTCAAACTCCCCGGCTTAACATTCACAAGGAACATGAGTTAGAATAAATATATTGAGATCATTGCCAAGGCTGCTGCGATGAAGGTGGGCTCTCTCTACCATGTTAGAAAGTTAATTACGCCTGAAAGTATCCTGTACCTCTACAAAGCCACCATTTGCTCATGTATGGAGGACTGCTGTCACATTTGGGTTGGTGCATCTGTAACTAGTCTCTTGCTCCTGGACGGTGTTCAAAAGAGAGTCACCAACCTGATAGGTCCTGAACTGTTATCCAAAATTCAGCCTCTGTCCCATTGACGAAACAATTATTTTAATGGTGGATGCTCTGACGAACTACAAGCTCTTGTACCCCCTCAATGAAAATACCTTCGACAAACCCGACAGCAGCAAAGTGCCACCCCTACACAGTAGAGATCCCAAGATGTAAGAAAGCCTTCTACTCTAATAGCTTCTTTCCCAGAACTGCTAGACTTTGGAATTCTCTTCTGGGTTCCTGCTTCCCCAACTGTACTGACATGCAGAAGTTCAAGTGTAATGTAAACAGACATCTTGCTGTTAAACTCCCTACATAGTACCCCTGAAACTTAAATCCCTGATAGCAGCCCCCTACAACAAAGTGGCAATGTGCCTTGTTTGGTTAGAAAATGTAATTAAAAAAAATGGTAAAACCAAACAGGAAAACATGTAAAAAAATAAATTCATTCGACTTAAGGAGTCGGTGTCGGATAAAAAATTCCGACTCCTTTTTGAAATCCGACTCCGACTTCAGCTAAAACCTCCGACTCCTTCCGACTCCAACTCCGCAACCCTGTATATATACATATATATATATATATATGTGTGTGTGTGTGTGTATACATTCTCTCTACTCTTCTCTATTGTTGTGAAATTTGGACAACATACAGGGAGCATTTGAGACGTCTCGAGCGGTTTGACCAGATGTGCCTACGGCGAATCTTAGGTGTGGGTTGGAAGATGTATTTCAGTGATGTGGAGGTGCTTGAACGGACCCAATGCCTTAGCATTGAGGCTCACGTCATTAAGCATAGACTGAGATGGAGTGGACATGTGGTGAGGATGTTAGACAGTCGACTTTCCAAACAGCTTCTTTGTGGCGAGCTCGCTGAGGGAAAACGTCTGCCTCAAAAGTCTAAATTAAGATTCAAGGACTGTTTAAGATCCACCTTAAAAAATGTGAGATTGATGAAAGAACCTGGGAGAGTCTTGCTTTGGATCGCGGAGGGTGGAGAAGGACCTTGTGGGGAGGTGTGGGCAAATTTTAGGTGGATCGAACCCAGTATGAGTGGCTGAAGCGCAATATCCGGAAGGAGGGTGAAAGGTTCCATGGATGGGAGGGGGCGCCAAATTGGTCTGGAGTGTGAAATGTGCGTAAGAATATGTCTGAGCAGAGCTGGGCTGATGAGACACCAGTTTACTCATCGGTGCAGTGGGCCACAAAGCAGTCTTGAGTTACCAGAGTTAACTGTGTCAACTGTGGGTGGAAGTACAAAATGGCAGGGGGTTTGAAACGACATTTGATTCTGCAGAAAAAAGAACATCAAGAACGTGCTGCTAGTCGTGCACATGTCTGTACAATGTGTGCCAAGGAATGCCTGAGTTTGACAGAGCTTAAAAGCCACATTCGTGCGGCCCATCACTGAATGTTTTTGTGTTTCTATATGCCTTCTTTTTTTTTATGCTATATCGAGTAATGGCAATGTTCAAAAGCGAATGTGCTGCCATCATATATATATATATATATATATATATATATATATATATATATATATATATATAAATTCATCTTTTTTAAAAGATGGAATCTCCTGATCGTTGAAGATAAGATGCAAACAAGAAAGCAAGCAAGGTTCACAGAGTTTTATAATTATATAGATTAAGTATTTAGTAAATCTGTAATGAAAAATGAAAAATTACCTCCTTTCGACATAGGTGTGTACTTATGAGCTAAAAACGTAATAATAAAAAAATTTTTCCTGAATTTTTGAAAAACATTTATTTGTCTAAAAATGTTCCATTTCTTGCAGATGTGTTGCTGATTTTGCTCAATTTGATGGAGTCATGTTACTGCAACTGAATGAAATGAGAAAAGAGGTATTTGTAATTCTTATTTATAGAGTTTTTTCAATAATGAGTCATCACTTTCTTGTTTTATAGCCATTTTTTCCTCGCTGATCTAGATTTTTCCTTTTCGTCTGACAATTTCACTTTCAATGTTTTTAATCTTACTATCTCTTTGCATGTATGCTTTCCCAAACTACACTTGTCTTCTCCTTTTCATAGTTGCCATACTCTACCTTTTAGCAGGCGAGTTCACTTGCATGCAAATTATGAATAAGCATATAATAATGGCTTTGTCATGTGTCTTACAAATAGCTGTTAGACACTGTAAGTGCTTGTAAGTATGAGCATTTATTTATTATCACGCTTTATCAAAGCCAAAAGCTACTTGAGGATATGCGTTAATGAGATAGATTAATTGTAAGTTGAATGATAAAGAATATTATGAGAGGATTAAAAATGACGGATGGAATGGAAAAATTGATTAATTATGAACAAGTCTTTGTTGACAGATTTGAAAACAACAACCTCTGCAGCATATGTGTGATAATGTTTTCTACAAATTAGAAGATTTTGGAAAGGAACTTTGTACATGGAAATTATATTTAATTTTAGGTTCACAGAAGAAAAAAAGGAAAGTTCTTTGCAATTTATACTATCTTATAAGGACAAACGAGAGATTGAAAATTTGTTGAACACCTTCCATGGAAATAATGATAGAAGACTAGCGATTGCTCTTTTGTGAGAAAAAGGCTGTAGAGAAAAGAAAAGATTATTCCTCACCTTTGAAGGTGATTTGGTATTCTGTCAAGAAAAGAAAAAATGTCCAAATGTGGCAGCAGTACCTTTCAACATATCTTACTTTTATATCAAGTTTTTTTTTGAGTGGTAGAATGACCTAATCATGTTCTGAAGCAACCTTAGCAGCAGAATGGATTTAAATCTTTCACTTTAGATATGGAGTGAAAATAGTGAGTTGTGTTTCTCCTTTACATGAAACTAGCCTGGGTGCCTGGCGTTGCCCGGGTGAGAAAAAAAAAGTAGTAGTTGACAGGCAGGCTCAAACCCGTGATGCGAAGGCGGAAAAGAAAGTGAAAGACAATCTGATGTCTTACCCCGACTCCACGATGCGACCGGAAGTGTAAAGCGTTCAAATTTAACGTAGTCAATCAAAAAGATGACTTGCAGAAATGGCATCATTTTTAAACCTCCCACGAAAGTCATTTTTAATGTGAGGGAAAACCAGCTCACCAAAAAAGAGGGCACTCTGACAGTATCTAAATAAATAGTAATTGTCTCAGTATGAAGGGTTTCCCCTACATTGACCAAGGATCAATTACAGAACAGATATTACCCGAGCAAAGACCAAGTGTTGATGTTTTATTTCTTTGCTTCTCCACGAAAGCAAATTAGACACAAGGTTGTTTTTTAATGTTAAGGGAAAAACCAGCTTCCCCAAAAAGGGGGGACTCTGGCAGACCTAATTGACTTCAAAAAGTAATTGTCTAATATAAAGGGTTCCCCCTACATTAACCAAACCTAATTACTTAAGTGCGAAGTGAAGCATCAAAACAGGTACAAATACTCGAAACGAGGGAATTTTTTATAACTCTATCAAAAAAAAGATAGAGATGATGTCCATTTGTGAATCTGAGATATTACAATCTAGGAAATATTAGAAAACTTCTCCCAGAATCAAACCAATGCAAGAACCCTTGATGCAAAAAGCCTTTCGTGCACATACACAAACGCAAGCGCCAATTTTGCCTTTTATATATTAGATTAGCGGGGCTACCCAGCATTGCCAAGGATCATATAAACAATGAAAAAATTGAAGTTCATTTCGAACATATTTGTTATTCTTAGGAAAGATGAATTTTTAATGCCAATGTATCATTTGCTATTTCAAGCAAAAGAATATTTTACCTACCCTAGGACAGGTATTACACGTATGAAATAATTGTACATTACCTAGGATAGGTAACTTACAAGATGTATATGAATAATTTTACCTTTGCAAGGACAGGAAATATACAGCACAGATTTAAAATAATTTTACCTACCCTTTGACGAGTAATTTAAATACATATATGAAACAATTTCACATACTCTCGGCAGTTATTGTACAACATATGTTAAATAATTTCTCTTCCCACCAAGGTTACCATAATTTTAAGAAAACTGAAACAATTCTTAGAAGATGATTTAGAGGATTTTCAAATTAATACATAAATACATTGTCTTGGTTAATGATTAGGCAACCATTGCTTTACCATATGTTTCAACATTACTGGGTTTCATTCCATTCCTCACTATCGGCACTATAATTATAAGAAATATTATGACATTTTTGGAAGACAACCCTTGCTTCATTATCAAATTTCACATTATTGTGTTTCATATTCATTCCCAACTACGAACACCAATTTTTTTTTTGAAAAAAAAAACATCATTTTCAGAAGAAACAAACAAATACACAAATATGTTGAGAAATTTAAATTAGGCAACCCTTGATTCACTACAAAATTCCACATTACTGTGTTCTTTCCCGCCTGACTACTGACACCATATTTTTAAGTAATAACATCTCTTAAACATAACTCGGCAGGTTTTCCAAATAATTACAGAAATCCATTAACTCACATTTCATCATTTTTCATCGATCCATTAACTCGCATTTCATCATTTTTTATAATTCTTTGATATGTTACTAATTTTGACAATCATTTTTTACAATTTTAACTCCCATTATCGCCCTTTCCCATTAGTAAAATAATAACTTTGATATATTGCCAGGGCTGATTATTTTATTACAAACACACCAATCAATTAACTCACATTTAATCATTTTTCATAATTCTTGAATATGTTACTAATTTCGACAATCATTTTTCATCACGTCAACCCATATTTTTGCCCCTCTCCTTACTAAAATAATGACTTTGATATATTGTCTTAGTTGATTATTTCATTACAAACACACAAATAAATTTACACACTTTCCCCATTTTTTATAATTCTTGAATATATTACTAATTTCGACAATCATTTTTCATAATTTTAACCCACACTATCCCCTCTCTTAACTAAAATAATAATTTTTATATATTTTCTTTGCTGATTATTTCATTATAAACACACCAATCAATTACCACACGTTTCATAATTTTTCATAATTCTTGGATATGTTACTAATTTCAACAATCATTTAAATAAAAATTTGACCCACATTATCGCCTCATCTAACTAAATAATAACTTTGATATATTGTCTGAGCTTATTATTTCATTACAAACACACTAATCTGATAACTTAGATTTCATCATTTTTCATAATTCTTGGATATGTTACTAATTTCAACAATCATTTTTCATAATTTTTACCAACATTATCGCCCTATCTTTCAAAATTAGTAACTTTGATATATTGTCTGGGCTGATTATTTCATTACAAACACCCCAATCTGATAACTCACATTTCATCATTTTTTCATAATTTTTGGATATGTTACTAATGTCGACAGTAATTTTTCATAATTTAAACCCACAATTTCACCCCATTTTACTAAAATAACATTGATATAATGTCTGGGCTGATTATTTCATTACAAACACACCAATCATTTCACTCAAATTTCATCATGTTTCATAATTCTTGGATATGTTACTAATTTCAACGCTCGGTAATCATCTAGTATATGTTTTAGCCTGTTGTATCCAATCCCGGGCGTCGCAGGGTATTCTTCTAGTATATATTCCCATCTATTTAATCCAATCCAGGGCAACGCCTGGTATTCTGCTAGTATATATTTTTACCAACACTGGGTGATGCTGGGTAATCTGCTTATATATATTGCAACCTATCTCATCCAATCCCGGGTGATATCAGGTATTCTGCTAGTATATATTTACATCTTTCTTATTGAATCCTGGGCGATGCCGAGTATTCTGCTAGTATATATTTTGACCTGTTTCATCCAATACAGGAGCTATGGCGGTATTCTGCGAGTATATATTTCCAGCAATGTCTTTCAATCCCGGGGGATTCTGCGTATTCTGCTAGTATATATTTTCCACCTATCTCATTCTATCTCGGGTAATGCTGGGTATTTTGCTAGTATACATTTTCAGCAGTGTCATTCAATCCCGGGGGATGTCATTTATTCTGCTAGTATATATTTCCCTCAACGTAATTCAAATCCCGGTTTCATTCAATCCCAGGGGAACACCAAGTGTTCTGCTAGTATATATTTTTAGCTATCTCATTTATTCCCAGGCGACACCGGGCATTCTGTTAGTATATATTTCCAGCAATGTCATCCAATAACAGGTGACACCTGGTATTCTGCTAGTATATATTTCCACCTATCTCGTCCAATCCTGGGTGACACCAGGTATTCTGCTAGTATATATTTAAACCTCTCCCATTCAATCCTGGGCGACACCGGGTTTTATGCTAGTACATATTTCCACCTATCTCATCCAATACCGGGCAATGCCGCATATTCTGCTAGTATATATTTTCCACCTCTCTCATTTAATCTGCTAGTATATTTTTCCTCCCTATTTCATTCAATTCTGAGCGATGCTCGGTATTCTGCTAATATATATTTCCAGCAATGTCATTTAATTCAGGGAAATGCCAGGTATTTTGCTAGTATATATTTCCAGCAATGTCACTCAATCCCGGGCAACGCCAGGTAATCTGCTAGTATATATTTCCAGCAATGCATTTAATACCAGGCAACGCCAGGTACTAACCTAGTGTATATTTCCAGCATGGTTATTCAATCCCGGGATACGCCAGGTATTCTGCTATGTATATATTTCCACCTATCTTGTCCAATCCTGAGTGGCACTGAGTATTCTGCTAGCATATATTTCTACCTACCACATCCAATCCGGGTTTTGCTAGGTATTCTGCTAGTATATATTTCCGCTTATCTCATTCAATACCCGAACTGACTTCATACCCACCATCCTACTGTTAAAAAATATACATGAAATAGAGTAATGTTTAAATCATAAACTGTTTCAGCCATTTCAGGGACTAACTTCTTTCTTCCACTTCACTGTTAAAAACATACATAAAATACAGTAATGTCTAAAACATAAAATGTTGCAGCCATTTCCAGGACTGACATCATATCCCCCACACCACTGGTAAAAATATACATGAAATAAAGTAATATTTAAATCCTAATCGGTTTCAGTCATTTTTGGGACTGACATCTTATCCCCGACCCCACTGTAAAAAATATACATTAAATAAGGTAATGTAATATGTTGCAGCCATTTCCAGGACTGACTTCATATCCCTCATCCCACTGTTAAAAATATACGAGAGGCGTGCAATAAGTAATGCCCCTGACCCACTTCAAGTTGTCTGATCTAGCTGAAATTTTGCATGTGCAATTATTTAAATCTCTACGGAGACTTTTGATGAAATAAAAGAAACTTATGGTGATAATACCCAATCATATGACCTTGTAAAACGCTCGCATCGTGAATTCAAATATGGCCGGAAGTCTGTGGAAACAGCTCCCAGACCTGGTCGCCCCCCCCCTTCTGCCATTGATGAGGCATCTGTCCGTCAAGTTGAGGCTGCCATTTTGGAAGATCGGCGCATTACTATTCACCAAATAGCCCAAGATGTCAAGATTAGTACAAGGTCTGTGGAAACTATCATTCATGACCATTTGCATATGCATAAGGTGTCTGCCAGATGGGTTCCCAGGTTGCTCACACCATTCCAGAAGCGAGAACGCGTTGAGTGCTCGAATTTGGAGATGTGCCAAGAAGATGAGTCAAAGTTTTTCAAAAGACTACACAGGATAAAACCTTGATCCATCACTATGATCCAGAGACCAAAGCCCAGTCAATGCAGTCGAAGCACTTGGACTCATCACCTCCAAAAGAAGGCAAGAGTGCAGCCCTCCGCTGGCAAGTTCATGCTCACAGTCTTCTGGGACCAGGACGGAGTAGTGATGACAGATTTCCTGGCAAAGAGTACCACAATTACAGGAGCCTATTATGCTTCACTTTTGAGGAAATTAAGGGAAGCTATCAAAATCAAGAGGCAGGGCAAGATCAGCAAAGGTACCCCGCCTCCTGCAGGACAACACTCCGGTCCACAACTCGCATGTCACCAGATCAGAAGCACAGGCATGTGGTTATGAAATCCTCCCCCATTCTCCCTACTCGCCTGACATTGCACCCTCTGACTTTCACCTCTTCCCAGCCATGAAGTGGTTTTTGAAAGGAAAGTGTTTCCCAGATGATGCAGCCTTGATTTATGAAGTCACATCGTGGTTGGAGGACCAACCTGGGGTGTTCTACGAAAACGGTCTCCAGAGCTGCATCAAACGATGGGAGAAATGCATAACTCTGGGTGATTCCTATGTAGAGAAAGACTAATAACAGTGCCAAGTTTCGTTGCTCTACTGCTATGGGAAGTGGGTTGGGGGCATTACTTATTGCATACTCCTTGTACATGAAATAAAATAATGTTTAAATCATAAAAGGTTTCAGCCATTTCTGGGACTTACTTCATATCCCCCACCCACTGTTTAAAATATACTTGTTTTTGAAATTAATACATGAAAACATTAACACTGTTAGGAATTAGGCAACCATTATTTCAACATGAATTAGTGAGTGTAGTATCAGTCTCAGCATTCCAGTGACCTTTATTCCCTCCCTCCTTAACTCAGGATTACTTGATGTATGTATATGATTTTTGGAATGTTAGAAATAAGCCTCCAGCATGCACTGACCCATTAACTGATTTTTGGAATCAGCGGTTCAGCCATGTGATTTTTGGACTATGACATCTTAAGTCAATGTAGTATATCATAAATATATTATATGCATCTTTCTTAACAGAAGATAATGATGTTATCATCGAAAGTAAATACGTAAGGCTATCATTCCCCCTACTCGAAAATAAGAAGGAGATTATACCTTGGATCTCATTAAAGACTCACCAAATCCATTAACTCACATGTAGTATAATATTAAAATCTGTAAGTATAAGGTTTTAGAGAAACAAACGTTGATTAACTCATCTTTCCCTCCATACTCGAATAAACAATAGCATATATAATGTTTGGGGTAACGACTCGGACGTTTTGAGTTTTATAATGAAATGCATTGTTTACATTTTAAAATATAGCAACTGGTAATTTCGATCTTCACGTCGATGTAAGTATTAAAAGTTGCCATGGTCGAGACCTGACATCACATCCGGCAACATGACTAAGCATTTTTTCAAATATATATAAATAACATTGGGAATCTATTAAATTATATATAAATAACGTTAACATTTCACTAAATCTTATGACTCCCCCATGCAGAAAACTGGCTAGGTGACCAACTTTAGACTTGACCGTTTGGGCCAATTTTTAGATATTATTCATCTTTAAAATGATATCAAATTTGTCCATGTTGGTTGGGTCTGTCGAAAGTTTTAGGCACACATACAAACATACACACACACATTAACAGACAGGTGAGATTTATATAATAGACTAGCAGGGCTACCCGGTGTTGTTCGGGACGTATAAACAATGAGAAAATTGAAGTTGATTTGGAACATATTTGTTATTTGTAGGATAGAGGAATTTGTAATGTCTATGTATCATTTGCTATTTCAAGCAAAAAAATATTTTACCTACCCTACGACGAGTATTACACATGTATGAAATAATTGTACCAAATTAATACATAAATTGTATTGGATAATGATTTAGTAACTCTTGCTTCACCATAAATTTCAACATTACTGGATTTCTTTCCTTCCTCACTATCGCCACTATAATTGTAAGAAAAATTGTCATTTTTGGAAGATGTCTCAGCAGGATTTAAAAATTAATGCATAAATACTTTGACACAGTTTAGTGATTAGACAACCCTTGCTTCATTATCAAATTCCATATTACTGTGTTTCATTTTTTCTACTACCGACAACAAAATATTTTGGAAAAACGTCATTTTCAGAAGATTACTCAGCAGGTTTTACAAAGAAATAAACAAATATATTGAGAAGCTTAGTGATTAGGCAACCCTTGCTTCACTACAAAATTCCAGATTATTGTTTTTTTTCCTTTCTACTACCGACACCATCATTTTAAGTGAAATGATATCATTTCTTGACCATAACTCAGGTTTTCCAAATAATTACATAAATGCATTGACATGGATGATGATTAGGCAACTTTTATTTTACCACAATTTTCAATATTAATATAGTTCTCCCCCACCATCACCATCACCAGCAATACCATAATAGTTAGAGAAACGATGTCATTTTCGGAATATGATTCCATATTATTCCATATTTTTGGAATATGACAAAAGTGAAGGTTTGTTAAGAACTCCAGAGCACGTTTAAAAGCAACATAATCATGCTTCTTTCTACTCATCACTACAACTGTGACGTTATTCCCTGAAGGTAACATTGGAAATTCAGAAAAATATTGGTCACTCCCTACAGAAACTGGCCTAGTTCACCTTCACAGAAAACCAGCAGTAAGCATACATGAAATAAAATAATTTTAAGATCGTAAACTGTTTCAGCCATTTCCGGGACTGACTAAGTCACAAAAATACTATAAAATACAGAAAATGAGAAAATTGAATTGGATTTTGAACATATTTGTTATTCTTAGGAGAGAGGAATTTTTGATGTCTATGTGTCATTTGCTATTTCGAGCAAAAGAATATTTTACCTATCCTAGGATGGCTGTTACGCATGTAACTTACCTAGAATAGGTAATTTACAGCATGTATATGAAATAATTTTACCTTTGCAAGGACAGGTAATGTACAATACATATTTAAAATAAGTCTACCTACCCTCGGACGGTAATATAATTACATATATGAAACACTTAAACATACTCTTGACAGGTATTGTACAACATATATGAAATAATTTCTCTTCCTACCAAGGCTACCATAATTTTATGAAAATTGAAACAATTTTTAGAAGAGGGATCATTAGGATTTCCAAATTAATGCATAAATACATTGTCTTGGTAATGATTAGGTAACCATTGCTACATCATAAATTTCAGCATTACTGGGTTTCTTTCCTTCCTCACTATTGGCACTATAATTGTAAGAAAAATTATGTCATTCTTGGAAGATGTCTCAGCAGGCTTTTCAAATTAAAACATAAATACATTGACACAATTAATGATTAGACAACCCTTGTTTGCATAATGCTATTGAGAATTCCCCGACCAAAAAATGAAAATAGCAGCGAGTACCTGTGCAAAAAAAAAAAAATTAACCACAATAGCCAGGAAAAGGTAAAAAAGTTCCGCGTTAGCCAACTCGGCTACTTGTGACATCATGTGCCTTTGAAATAAGGTCTTTTAAATTCAGTTGATCCGCACAAAATTATTGCCAAAGTATATTTTGATTGACTAACCACCAGGAGATGCTGTGCTTAAACACCCCTGTTCTATCTAGAATGAGAATTGTAAATTCTGAGCAACACCGGGAAGATAAAAAAAGAAGTGATTTCCCAGGCAACCTAGCTTTGATCATTTGTTAGATATTCTCGTCATTAAAAATCGATCTTGTGCCTAATTTTGCCCTCGTGTGGAGGCAAATAAATATTAACAATATTAAATGTAAATAAAAACATAACAGTGGGTGTGTTTTTTTGTTTTAGGGAAAAAAGTTTGAATCATCTGGGTTTTTTTGTTTTGTTTTGTTTTTTTGCTCAGGGCCATATAAAACTAAATATAAGTGAAATTACATGTAACATCTAACCCTGGTGTAGTTTTATTCTGATCGGCGTCAATTGAAATAGTATACCACCTTAAGACAATTGCTAGTACTCGGGCAAGAGAAAAATGTTTCTTATCCTGGGAAACACTATGTTTGAAGACAGTGAGTAAGAGGCTAAAAAAATTAATTTTGCAGTAAGGTTTGATGAATAAGAAACAAAAACTATTTCATATTTCATTTAAAATTATTATTTAAATATTTAGATAAAATAAAAAAAACATAGTCTGTACAAAAATAAAAATATACTCATTGCTAAAAAGTATTTTTTAATTGTTAAAAAGAATCTTTATAATCGTGTAAAACCATTGCAGCACAATATGTTCTATTTTTTAACTTGTGGAGGGGGAGGAATTGCAGTTGGGTGTTGTGCCCCCAATTAAATACGTGTTCGTAAACGACAAACTTGTCACATGCAGTGAGACAGAATAACTAAAACTAACAGAGTAAAGTTTAAAGAGATGCTTTATTTCACGCGTGCGCCTGTGAGAACAAAAATGTTATTGTGTACGTGTGTGTGCATGTGAGGAGTGGAATTCAGTCCGCATACATATGCGTGTCTGACGGTGGAGCTAATGTCCCTTGAAGGAAAAGGCTGGAAAAGTGTTCATTTGCTAAAACTCTTACCGGGTTGATGTTGACCGGCGGGCGCGTTATCACACCGTTTCGTTGCGAGGCTGATTCCCAGGCGGAGCGAGAGAAAAAGGGAGACTTATCCGGGCGTCCCCTTTTATATCTCTCCCAAGGGCAGATAACCAGGTCGCTTTTCGCGACACCTACCGGCTGGTTGGTGCAGTTATCGCTGGAAAGGAGCAGATAACTGCTACAAACTTTTGTAAAAGTGACAAACAAAAAATCATGAATGAGTACATTGCCAAAAAAAATTACATTAAAATATAAATTGACTGGCAATTCGTGAAATACAATTTGTTTGAAAAAAATACCACATTATCATGAAGAATTTTAGTACTATGTTCAAAGATATCAAATTGATTATGCTTAGAAATGTAAAGTAAATGAAATGAGAACATATTTTCTTAAAATTCATGATTGTTTAAAAAAATTATTTTGCAGAAATCGATATGATTTTAAAGAAATGTTTCCCAGACTGATTTTTAAGTAATGAAATATTAATTACAATGTGTAATTGCATTAAGATCATTAAATAAGAGTGCCCTTTTATTGGTGTTCATTTAGGTATCCAGGAATTTGCACCCAGGATGCATTTTTTTGTCAAAACTATTTTTTGTTATAGCCAAGTGAATGTCTACACAATATAAACTGAAGTAAACCAATTTGACAAAATAGTTCAGGGTTAATTTAGAGTTCAATTTCGTTAAAGTAAAAAGCAAAGCAAATAAATATTTTTAAAAAAGTTTCGTTTGTATTGTGTAGATTATTTAATGACGTCTGTAAATGCTATTGAGACTGGTCGCCAAAAATGTATAATTTGTTGCATTTACACACATTCCTGAAAGTATTTTTTCCTGGATTTAAAGAAGCTCTATTTGGTTAAAAAACAAAATCGAAAACTAACATAACATTACACATGTAGTATAATCACATTAAACATTCAACTGATATTTAGTGAGGATTCAGAGAGAAAAGTAAATGTAATGAGAACATATTTTCTTAAAATTCATGAGCCTTTAAAACAAAGTTTGCAGAAATTGATATGATTTTCAAAGATTTTTTCACAGAAAGATTTTTAAGTAATGAAACATTAATTACAATGCGTAATTGCATTAGGATCATTAAAACCATCGTTACTCTTGCATAATTTGACCCAAATTCTCGTGAATTTCCGTCAAGCATGGATCGGGCGAGACCGGCAATCATTGGTGTCAGCCGAGCGTTGTTCAAATTTTAAAACGCTAACTCGACTTTTTATTTTATTTATTTAATTTTTCTTTTTCTGTTATGTTTTTTAGTAATTTTTAAGGTAATATTAAGGGGCGGGGGTGACTTTTTATTGTTCTGATTAGTTACTTATTATTTATTTATTATTATTTTTTTAATTGAATTTTTAGGAGTTTGATTAGCCAATGAAAAAGTACTAGCTAAATGAAAGCAGACGGCATTAAAATTGGAATAAAGCGACCAAACCAAGAAAAAAAAAAAAGAAAAGCTGACAAATATATTTTCAAACTCGCCAAACAGAAAAATGCAGGCAAGAAAATAAATCTATAAATGTAAGAAAAAGAAATGAAAACATCGATGCCGACAATCTCATATTGTCAGGAGAAGAAATTGCTGTCCCCAAAAATGAGGTGCAACAATTGTAAACACAAATGTTTACTTAAAAAAAGATCGTGTGTAAAGGATGGTTTCTCCTGATGGACAGTGCCACCAAAAGAACTTGACTGAACAAGTCTTGAAAATTAAGAAAACAAGAAAAAAAAACAAAACAAAAAAAAACTTGTACTTACATCTAACAATTATATGGTTAAAAAATCTTTTCTTGGAGAAAAAAAAACTAACATTCTGTTGATAAATATTTTGCAAAAAAAAAAATTAAATACTAACATGAAAAAAAAACATATTTGCATTTTTCAAGGTAGGTTTTTTGTTATTTTTAATTATATGCATTTGTATTTTTTCCGTTATTTTTTTTTTTTTTTTGTCTGCATCTGTTACGACGCTCGGCTGATATCGATAATTGCATGTCTTGCCCGATCCATGCTTGACGGGAATTCACGAGAATTCGGGTAAAATTAGGCAAGAGTACATAGGAAGCATATTAGTCTGTCAGGAAATCAGTAAACAAAACATTATGCAGTATATAATCGCTTCAAATATTGATTTCAACTAACAAAACATTATGCAGTATATAATCGCTTCAAATATTGATTTCAACTAACAAAACATTATGCAGTATATAATCGCTTCAAATATTGATTTCAACTAACAAAACATTATGCAGTATATAATCGCTTCAAATATTGATTTCAACTAACAAAACATTATGCAGTATATAATCGCTTCAAATATTGATTTCAACTAACAAAACATTATGCAGTATATAATCGCTTCAAATATTGATTTCAACTAACAAAACATTATGCAGTATATAATCGCTTCAAATATTGATTTCAACTAACAAAACATTATGCAGTATATAATCGCTTCAAATATTGATTTCAACTAACAAAACATTATGCAGTATATAATCGCTTCAAATATTGATTTCAACTAACAAAACATTATGCAGTATATAATCGCTTCAAATATTGATTTCAACTAACAAAACATTATGCAGTATATAATCGCTTCAAATATTGATTTCAACTAACAAAACATTATGCAGTATATAATCGCTTCAAATATTGATTTCAACTAACAAAACATTATGCAGTATATAATCGCTTCAAATATTGATTTCAACTAACAAAACATTATGCAGTATATAATCGCTTCAAATATTGATTTCAACTAACAAAACATTATGCAGTATATAATCGCTTCAAATATTGATTTCAACTAACAAAACATTATGCAGTATATAATCGCTTCAAATATTGATTTCAACTAACAAAACATTATGCAGTATATAATCGCTTCAAATATTGATTTCAACTAACAAAACATTATGCAGTATATAATCGCTTCAAATATTGATTTCAACTAACAAAACATTATGCAGTATATAATCGCTTCAAATATTGATTTCAACTAACAAAACATTATGCAGTATATAATCGCTTCAAATATTGATTTCAACTAACAAAACATTATGCAGTATATAATCGCTTCAAATATTGATTTCAACTAACAAAACATTATGCAGTATATAATCGCTTCAAATATTGATTTCAACTAACAAAACATTATGCAGTATTGTAGTGAAGTAGAAAAAAAAAAAAATTAAAAAAAATATATAAGACACAGCTGTTCCTTCCAAAAGGTTGAGCTCTTCAAAGTCCAAAAATAATTCACCGTCACAAAAAGAATTCACCATCACTTCTTACAACCGTCGTTTCACACTCTGCACTCTTCACCCTGCTTTAAAAAAAAGTACCGTTTATATGCTGCCCATTTCTCCACTTATGCAAATTGACTATCAACCAGAGCCATCTAGTTTTCCATTTCTCCAAACAGCCAATTTGCAAAGGGGGACAACTCAAACCACACGCCCCCTTGATCTACACGATCATCACATGTAAACCCATCACGTAGTTGCTCGACCAACATGGCGGCCGTCTCTCTCGCTGCGATTTCCGCGGAGCCTCTTCGTGAACATCGCTACTTGGCTCGACGTCGCTGTCTTCCTCTGATGACACCACTACCGGCCGCACATCAAGGATGTGTCAAGGGATGCCGTCGATAGATACATTGTTTGGGGACTGGACACTTGTCACAATGCCCCTCCCCCAGCGTGTGGTACAGCGAGCATCAGGCGGTTTGATCCACACTTCCTCTCCCACTCACACAGTCGCTCGCTTGTCGCCTTCCTCCGCGGGTACCTGTGCTGTTCAGGGATGCCGCCACTCGTACTTGAAGACTGCCCTCTGCGGCACTGACTCCACTTTTTGCCCTGACTTTGGAGCCATATTATACCAGAAGACAGCTTCTGGCGTCGAAATCTGGCCCCTTTCAGCTATAGCCTTAATGGTCCTGTGATGCCGCTCCACAATTCCGTTTCCGCCTGGTCTATATGCAGCCCTGAAATAGCGCCGCACTCCCCACTTATCCAACACATTCTTCATGGCAGCTGAGCGAAAAGCAATTCCATTGTCCATTAGCACTTCCATCACTGGACCCCTCTCCAAAAACACCTCTTCCAAGACCTTTGCAATTTCACCTGCATTTTCCACCTTGATCTCCCTCCAAATGGCTACTCTTCCTGGTCCACAGTTGACCATTGACAGATATAGCCTCTGTCGATAGTGCGTTATGTCTATCGCCAACCTGCTCCAGTTCTCTGCCACCTAAACCTCACCAGCTTCGTGTCTACTCGGCGCAGGGTCAATTGATTGACACCGGCTGCATCTCTCAACCACTGTCCTAACGGCCTCCTTTGTGATTCTGGGGTCCACCTTCCTGGCCAAGAACAAGGTTCTATCCACTCCAAAATGGTGCATGTCATGCAAATCCTTCAGAGTGTCTTCATTCACACAACATATTGCAACAGCCACCTCATTCGGCGCCTTTAGCCAGGTCTTCCGCACCCTCGTCATCACATCTGCTCTGTTCTTCGCTGAAGGAACGATAGTGACCCTAAGTTGAAGATCAAATTCCCTAATCAGCTCCCTTAACATCATCAATCGACGCTTTACTAGCATCTCGGCAGTGCCTTTCGTCTTCACCCTCCTTTCTCCTGTAACTTCGGACTGGATCCAAGAGAACACAGTGGCTGAGTTAGTCCTCACCTCAACATTCTGTAGCCCCCATTTCAAGGCTAAGTTGATGCCCTTCATAACCGCATCCAGTTCCGTCACATTTATGTGAGCCACATCGTCCTTCTTCCGCAACCAAGCAGCATCTTCTGCAGTAACACCACCTATCTCCAAGGTGACCCCCACTACTATACAGCTTGCATCACACCACACAACACCTTCTGCACTGTTGGGTACATGCCAAACACCTCTCACTGGATCCTCCCTATTCACCTCTTCAATAATCTCTCTCATAATGTCCACAGTCTCTTTATCAACTCCATCCTCCCACTTCGCTCCACTAGCTAGTCTTTTGATATAACTACATGCAGTCCGTAGCCATCCTGCAATAGAGTAATGGCCCACCAGTCTTCCGCATATTGAGAAGAGTTCTCGCCTGCTCAATTTTTCCGACACCTCCGGGATCTCATTTCCCCTCCGGAACACTAACCGTCCTATCTGGTCCTTTCTTAGTTGGAACCCTAACACAGCTCCTCCCTCCAACGATTCCGGGCACTTTGCAATTAGCTCAAAGCTGTTGAGGTGTTTTACTACGTCCTCCGCAGTTGTTACCGTCTCATCCACCAAAATATCATCAATGTAGGAACTGGTGGCTCTTCTAACTGCATCCTCCTTGCTTAGCACTGTTTTGAGGATTGCTGCCATGATTTTTGGTGCAGAATTCAGGCCAAAACCCAACCTAGTCAGGCAGTACATTCGGCCCTTGTACCTGCCCAGCTGGTATTTCCAGAATTCCTGTGAAATGTGGATCTATAGGTATGCAGATTTTAAATCCACAATCGTCGCAGCCTTCTGAATCTGCCTCCACTCTCGCATGGTCTCTCCGCACACGTCCATCACATCGCCTCCCGTTTGACACGCAACGTGTACGTTCAGCTCCCTGAAGTCCAGTACTGGCCGAACTTTTTGTTTTGTGGGCTGAACAACCGCCATTAACGGCAGCACACCTTCCAACTTCTCCATCCATGGTCTTAAAATCCCCTCTGAGATCCATCGGTCCACCTCCTTCTCGAATTCATCTCTTGTGCCTCCTCGCAACGTATGCTCATAGCATTCTACTCTGTTGTTCAGTATGGGAGCTTCTCCCTTCCATGCCCACTTGACTGTCCATTTCTCACCATCAAAGTGTGCAGAGAAATCTTGGTCCTCTATCGTGCAACTTTTGTCTGACCCGGCCGTTCCTGTGACACCTTTTTCGAATTGCACACCTGCAGCCCCTTGATGTCCTCCAAATCTAGTCAAGCAATTGCGTCCATCCCTAGCACCACATCGACACCCGTGACAATTTTGTTAATAACAATCGCCTGGATTGTTAGTGACATCCCACGTACCATCAACCGAACAATACTTGTACCATTGCACTTCATCTCTCTGCCGTCAACTGCTGTAATGCTGCTGGTTCCATTGCATGTGTCAACCATGTCTTTGGTGACAATTGTTGATGTACAGCCCGTGTCGACAAGGGCTTTTGCACTTCGTCCATTTAGGGTCACCTCTACTTGTGGTGACACACCCTGAAGCACCTTCATCGAATAAGTGGGGTAGCCACCAGCGCAGTGGCTTCCCTCTGTTCGTTTCTGGGGACAGAATCTGCTGATGTGGCCGACTTCCCCACAGCGGTAACACGTGACTTCTGGTTTTGGCTCCCTACACTCCCGCACCATATGAGGGCCTTGGCATCGGTAGCATCTGCCAGAGAACCTGGGTCTCTGCCACAGTCCTCTCTGCTTTTCATCCTTCACAATTTCTTGCTGCAGTTTGCTTCGTTGAGCGACAGCTACGATTCCCTGCTCACTCTCTTTTTTCCTGGCCAGCACCCTAGCCTGTGTAATCAACTCCACCACCTCCATAGTATTTACACTGGGCAGTCGCTGCAGAGCTATAGAAATATGGTCCGGGAAGCCATTGATAAAGGCCATCTTAACCATCTGTTGACGGCCTCCTCCATTGAATCCTGCTAGTCCCGTCAACCTCCTGATATTGTTGGCGTAAACATCGATAGGCTCTCCGGTCCACATCATACGGCTTAGTTTGCCATATGCCACAAATGGTCCTTCGGTAAATGCTTCCCTCAACTTTTCCTCAATTCACCGTCACAAAAAGAATTCACCATCACTTCTTACAACCGTCGTTTCACACTCTGCACTCTTCACCCTGCTTTAAAAAAAAGTACCGTTTATATGCTGCCCATTTCTCCACTTATGCAAATTGACTATCAACCAGAGCCATCTAGTTTTCCATTTCTCCAACCAGCCAATTTGCAAAGGGGGACAACTCAAACCACACAGAACCATCTAGTTTTCCATTTCTCCAAACAGCCAATTTGCAAAGGGGGACAACTCAAACCACAAGTATATAATCGCTTCAAATATTAATTGGGATCCTGGATATAACCTTAAACTATATCCAATGGTGAGGCTCCAGCTTGTGGGCTTTGGGGAATGTGGAGCCACCCTTTAATTGCCATTGCTCACAGGTCCAATCGTACCCAGAGTGTAAAAACATTGCAGGGTCCCAACTATGGGTTAAATAGAAACCAACATAAAAAAAACAAAGGTATTCTTTCAAAAAACTTTTCTTCAAAATCACTGGATTCGGCATTGAATAACCTGAAAAGGGTTGATATGCCATAAAACAAAAAGCAACCAACCAAACGTTGATTGGATATTATTTGGCGTGAGCTTAAGGAGCTATACTTATGTAAAGTAAACAAAATGAGAACATAAAACCTAAACCTTTCCATATTAAGAACTGCTTTCATAATAGACTCCCCCAACGTTATTTTGAAAGCAATTTCTTAACATGGAGAGTGGATTCAAAACGATTGATTATCAATGCAAATAATGTAATAAATAAATTAATGAAAAAATAGGAACTTATTTCTTTTTGCTTAAAACTAAAATCAGTTCAATACAATGGCGCATGGTAAATAAATAAATTATTAAAAAAAACAGAACCGGTTTTTGGTTAATAAAAGTAATATCCGAATAAAATACTGAAAAAGAAAATGAAAATATAAAGAATTTAATATAACGTAGACTGTTTTATTGTATTTAATCTAGGCATACATACATCTATGGCCTCGGTATTTATAAAAAAAGGGATTTAACAAAGGAGATGAATGTTCGTAAAATGTAACTTATCTTTTAGACGATGAAGAGGGTTAGGGTAGGCCGGCCATCCTGCTGTCGGTGATGCATGTCCTAGCTTGTAACTGGAAAGCAGTGACTTCTTTCATCAGCGCTAGCAGCCCGGCGTCTTCGTCGTCTTTCTCCTCCTCGCTCTTCTTTGGTTTGTGTGAATTAGGCAGCGTTTAGAATTGAAGGCGTTTGGCCCATAACATGAGAGCGTAGTCGGCTTCAGTTCACTGGTGCCTTATTTCTTTTTCTTCTTCATCTCTTAGGTCGGGTGGGAGAATGTCCATGCATTCACTGACGCAGCTGGGCGAAAATCTCCTGTTCTCTCCTCTAGGTTCTCTCAAATACCTCGTTTTTATAGTGGCCAACTGGTTCCCAGCGACTGTGATATTTGAGGTGTTTATTTTAGGCGTGGAGCTCTGCCATTGGTTGATAATTATTTTGTGGTTATCTTATTTTTTTCTTCCCAAGTGGAAGCGATGCGTGGAGCCATGTGCAAATGACGATTTTTCATTTTGTTTCTCATGGTGGATGCGTTAACATCTGGTTGCCAATTCTCATCATGTTCCTACACACATCGTAATGTGAGAATGTTTTTCTGTTATTTAATAAAAACAAATGTAAACAAATATTTCACCTAACAATGTACGAAAAAAGAAAAAAGATATCGTAACTTGAATGTTAACCTTTTTTCTTTTTTACAAGGTAGTCACTACTTATCAAGGCCTGTAAACCACTCGGGGATAAGGGTTATTGCGTGTACAGTACGTTAGTATTGGAGATTTGATAAAGGGTCTTACTTAAGGATGCGGTTCATCAGGAATTTGTTTATGTTGGACTTGAAGACATCCAAATTGTAGTCAGGTGGGAAACAGGCAACCAGAACAGAGTTCCACAGGCGAGCACTTCTAAGAAAGAAGCTTTGTTCATGGAATCTAGGTTTTGGTTTTGGCACAGATAAGGAGTGGGGAAAATTTCAGCTAGATGGGTGTTTTTCATAAAAGATTGGCGAGGAGGGACCAGAGATTCGAACTCAGACGAGCACTTGCCATGGAAGTAATGATAAAACAAAGACAAACTCGAAACATCTCTTCTGTGAGAGAGAGGTTGCAGGGAAGAGAACAGAGCATCCTCCACTAAGCCACAAAGTCTATTTTGTACTCTGTCAAGGCAGGATAGGCTTTTTTTAGCAGCTCCTGCCCAGATGTGGCAGCAGTACTCCATCCTTGGACGTACTTGGCTTTTATATAGATAGAGAATTGCATCAGCAGTGAGATATCTTCTGGAGCAGTAGAAGGATCCTACCATTTTTCCAGCAACGTTGGCAACTGACTTGATGTACCTGTTCCATTTCAGGTCAGGAGTAAAGGTCAAGCCCAGAAGCCTATCAAAACATGGAGCTTCCCCTGGACAAGAGCCATCCATTTCAATTGATGCCAGATGGGGATCAGAGCATTGATGATGTAAAGATAGGAGCTTGGTTTTACATACATCAAAAGTAACCAGCCACCTCTACCCCCACTGTACCACGTGCTCGAGATCAGAGGAGAGAGAATCAGAGAGAACTTGATCATTTACGGCCTTTGATGTGTTGCCATACATGGTCGTGTCATCAGCATAGATGTCAATGAATGATTTAAGTATGTGTTTTGGGAGAGCATTAATGTAGATCAGGAAGAGAGTTGGGCTCAAGATGGACCCCTGAGGGACTCCAGCATTAATACTGAGGGCCTCTGATTTCTGCCCATCAACCACTACTCTTATGAGCCTATCAGAGAGAAATGATTTAATGATTGAGAAAACATTTCCAGTTATACCATAGCTAGAAATCTTGTGAAGTAGGCCCTTATGCCATACCTTATTGGAGGCCTTTGATATGTCAAGAACAATTGCCCTAGAAAGAAAGCCTTTGTCAAGAGATTCACTAATCCTATGAGATATAACCGTTAGTACATCTGCTGTAGATCTGGCAGAACAGAAACCATATTGCATGTCACTAAGAAGGTTGTTTCTGCTGAGGTGGTTGACTACTTCTCTATTTAATATGGATTCCAGCAACTTACTCATGACACACAGGAGACTTATTGGTCTGTACTGAGAGGGAGGGGACTTATCACCTGAATTCTTAAATACAGTGCATACTGAGGAGGTTTTCCAAGGTGTTGGAAAGCACTTCTCCTTAAGGCAACACTTAAACAATTTTGTAAGTATGGGGGCAAGTTCTGGTTGAAGCTTTTTTAGCACTTTTTGGAATGCCATCAGGGCCAGTTGCTTTACTGGAATCAAGTTTCTTGATTAGCTTGGCGACCTCGCGCACAGATATTTGTATTTTGCATAGCATGTTGTCTGTTATAGGAGGAAATACGGGGAGTTGATGACCTTAGGGTAGAATTAGCTGCAAAGTTCTTTGCAAATAGTTTGGCCTTGTCTGATTGATGCTGATGAGATGACCTCAGGTCCATTGATGGTGGTTGGGGTAGAACGCACACTTCTGTTCAAGATCCTGTTTGCTATTTGCCAAAACTGGTGGGAACCAAGCTGCTGCTCAGCTACTTTGGATTTAACCGACTGAGCATATAGCTCTCTTGCATTTTTGTTTAATTCAATTTTCACCCCAAACAACGCACAGTGCCACATTGAAGTAGGGGGCTACTATCGGGGACATAATTTATGGAGCATTATGAAGGAAGATGAGTAGCAAGATGTTTGTTCACATTACACTTGAACTTCTGCATGTCAGTACAGTTGGGAAAGCAGAATCCCGGAAGGGAGTTCCAAAAACTTGCAGTTCTGGGGAAGAAACTATTGGAGTAAAAGGGTTTCTTACACCTAAGGATCTCTACTGTAAAGGGGTGGGACTTAGTTGCTTGTCGGGTTTGTCGGGGTAGTCACGTTGAGGAGGCACAAGTGCTTGCAGTTTGCCAGAGCATTCAGTATTAGAACAGGCAGAGGGATGCAACATTTCATCGATGGGATAGAGGCTGAAGCCTAGATGACAGTTCAGGACCTATCAGGTTGGCGATTTTCTTTTGAACCCTGTCCAGGAGCGAGAGACAAGCAGCAGATGCACCAGCCCAGATGTGACAACAGTACTCCATACATGGGCGAATGGTGGCCTTATAGAGGTACAGAATACTTTCAGGCGTAAGTAATTTTCTAGCATGGAACAGAGCCCACCTTTTTTGCAGCAGCCTTTGCAATGCTCTCAATGTATCTATTCCAGTTCATGTTCCCTGTAAACGTTAGGCCAAGGAGTTTAAAAGAAGTACTTTCAGGCAATGTGTTCTTGGCCATTGCTATTGGTGGTAGAGAAGGTTTCTTGTAGTTATTGAAGGAAACAAGCTTAGTCTTGGCAGCATTGAATGTGACCATCCATTTTTGTCCCCATTCCACTACAGATTGGAGGTCATCCTCTAGTGTTTCTGCCATTTCCTTAGATATGTGTTCATTTGTTTTCCCCTCATGCATGTTATAGAGAGTGGTGTCATCGGCAAATATACCCATCTCCGAAACAATTTTATCAGAGAGGTCATTTATGAATATCAGGAATAATAAAGGTCCAAGGATAGACCCCTGAGGTACTCCCGCATTTATATCATATTGTTTAGATGTACGACCATCAAGGACAACTTGGATTTTTCTCTTACTTAAGAAGGATTTAATTACATTATGTATTCTTCCAGTGATTCCATATGATCTAATTTTCCTTAGAAGACCATCGTGCCATACCCTGTCAAAAGTCTTAGATATATCAAGGCCTACCGCTCTACCTTCCCCTGTTTTGTCCAATGAACGGTATATACGTTCAGAAACTACAGTTAAGATATCTGCTGTTGAACGGGCTTGCCTAAATCCATATTGTTTGTCGGTCAGGAGTTTAGCAGCTGTTAAGTGTTGGACTAGGGCTTAATTAATTAAGGAATCAAATATTTTTGCGAAAAGTGGGAGGAGGCTAATGGGGTGATAATTTAGTGGGTCAGTTCTTTTTACCAGAATTCTTGAAGACTGGTACCACAAAAGCGGTTTTCCAACAGTCGGGAAAACAAGATTCGTTAAGGCATTTATTGTAAAGTTTGGAGAGAACTGGAGCAACCTCAGCAGAGCATTTTTTAATAGCACAGCCGGGATGAGATTTGGTCCACATGCTTTTGAGGTGTCTAGGTTTTTTATGATTCCATGTACCTGAGAAGGGGTGATTTTCATATCGTCTAGTGTGGCGTCTGTCCGCAAAGGAAAGTTGGGGAGGGAGTGGTGTGCCGGGTCCAGTGTGGGGTTTGAGGCAAACCGACTGGCAAGCAGATTAGCCTTGTCGGTTGCCATGCAAGCAACCTCATGATTGTTTGATAGTGGGGGAATCGTTGGCTCTCCATTATTTACTATACTGTTGTAAATTTTCCAAAAATCACGGGTTCCTAATTTCTGTGCTTCAATGCGTTTCCAGGTGGTTTCAGTGTAATCTGTCTTAGCTGTCGCTATTACTCTCTTACTATTATTTCTAGCTTCTATATACTTCTGTCTGTTTGAACTAGACTTATGTCGGTTGAATCTGTGAAATGCATGCTGCTTTTGAGCAATGGAAGCTGCACAAGCAGAAGTAAACCATTGGGGAGAGTGGGGCTTGCTATAGAATTTCCATGTGGGAAAATGTGCTTCAATTGCAGTTTTGAACCATTCAGTGGTCTCATTTGCACACTGTTCTGCTGGAAGAGAAAAAATATTTCACAATGGGGCATCTCTGATGAGTTCCCTGATGGCTTCCCAGTCAGCCCTTTATTAATACCTCGTTATTTTGAGTAGTTGGTCTTCAGTTTTAAGGCGAGAATTTAGGGTAATTTCTACCATTATCACAGCGTGATAAGCATTCCCGAGTGGGCTGTGGGCATTTGTTGTACAATCATCAGGAACTGTTGTCAGAAATAGATCTAGAAGTGAGGCATGTTGAGCTTGCTGGTCTGGGAAACGTGTCAGGAATGTAACTATCTGAGATAGGGAATGGGATATAGAGAAGATATTTGTTGTGCTACCAGCTACGTCTGTGTAATTAGAGAATCCAAGCCAGTTACTGTGGTGGACATTGAAGTCACCAAATACATGTACTTGTGCCGTTAGTATTGAGGGAGAGTGCTATATCTATGCTGTCAGAGACTTTGTTTATTAGGTTGAGTTGAGGGAGAGCAGTAGAGAAAATAGTAGCTAATATTGTGTTGCATATTAAGTCTGAAGCACATAAAGGCCTGGTCGTCTGATTCTAGTTTTATTTCTCTAGTTAGGGAGAGGGTGTTACGAATATAGACTCCAAGCCCATGCATATGTCTGTCCGAGTCCTTACGGCAGAGTGGGAGATAACCAGGCATGTTAAAGTGGTTAGAGGGAATGGAGGAGTGAAGGTTAGTTTCACTTAAGGCTAAGATATCCGGGCTGTTTACAAGGAGAAATGATTCACCCTCATCTAAGTTAGTTCTAAGCCCGCGGATATTCGTAAATGCAAGCCTCAAGGGAGGAGGCAGGTTGGTTTTCTTTGAGTTTGTTCCCGGTTTAAACATAATTTTTGTTAAGCTGTCATTTCATTTTAATTAATTTAAAAGTTTCAGTTAGGGTTAGTGAGTGAGGGAGTGCTGGACAAGTGGTTGTGCAATACAAGTAGACCATCAGCTGTCCTCACCCACAGGATTGTGGCCTCAGGAAAGCCCACTGGGGATGAGTGCAGGGTCCCTTTCCATGTGCGACATGGCACTACAAACATCTTGATATTATACAACTGTTGATGGAGCAGCCACTCTAAGTGCTACCAAAGAGTTAAGGCTCCTGTACTATCAGTCGGAAACAGCAGTCAGGAAACTGTCAATCCGGTACCCTGAATCCATTAGGCAAAGTTAGCCCAGTCCAACTGCACCAACATATATGGTAATGAAGCACCCCCACTGTGTCCAGTTTAGGGGGATGGGATGTGGCGGGAGCGGGGGAAAAGCGGCGTTTATTGCCCTAGACAGGAAACAAGGTCAACCACTGGGTGATTCTGACGAGTCCCTGTGATAGCGCCTCTACGCCTGGCTACTAGGCAAAGAAGGAGTATGAAAGCCGTGCAATAGACAGAGCCTATCTCCTCCTTAAGCAGTTTAGGTTTGCCAACTGGTTATTTGTTTGAGTCACCAGCTCTAGGAAGGTTGTCGTCCAGGTGTGAAGAGGCACCCCTCCTCTAGGTTTACCTTCAGAGTTTTCCTTCTCCTAGACGGATGACTTGGGAAGATCTATGAGTCCATCAGCACCCAGAGGGTTCGCTCCGCATCTGGGTCCAAATCCAGGTATTTCTACGACCCCGCATGGGTAGTTAATATTAATTGGTTATTTAGATTAATATCTACTGAAAAATCGGTTATTTAGGTTAACATCTACTGAAAAATTACACTCCTCAAAAGGATTAAAAAGGACATTATGATGCTTTCTATTTTCATTTTTAATGGGAGAGGGGATAGGTGAAAATTCATGCAGTGGAAGCAACTAAATTTGCAACAGCATTGGTTTGAGAGAGATGAGTTAATGTATTGGGTAGATATAGTTTTGTAAGTTCAGGAATAGGATAACATGTTAAAGTATGATCTACTTAATATTAGAAATTAAAATTTGGTGTCCAAACTGAATATTTAATATGACTGAAAGATAAGATATATGATTAATATAGATACAAGAAAACATTTGATTTGGAGTACAGTTTAATACAGTTATACCTGGAAGATACAAGTTATGGCATATTCTGTAAGTATATTTAAATATAGATGGATGGATAAGTGGCATGTTTTCACTGTATACGAATGCATGGAATTTTAGACATTGAGTTTGTTGTCTTCAGACTTCTAACGAGGGAAGATGGCTTCGCCTTTCTCGTAATATCTGGAGGTTTGTATTAATGAGTACCGGTTCAGTTTGTGCATAAGTTATTGCAATAGAAAGATATTAAGGGTTGCTGTTCATTATAGATCACTTTAAATCTATGTTGCTGTTCATTATAGTTCACTTAAATCTATGTTGCTGTTCATTATAGGTCACTTTAAATCTATGTTGCTGTTCATTATAGGTCACTTTAAATCTATGTTGCTGTTCATTATAGGTCACTTTAAATCTATGTTGCTGTTCATTATAGGTCACTTTAAATCCATCTACTATGGCTAGTAAGTATTTACTTAGAAGCTTAGTTATGGGTTAAGAGTATAATCAAAAGCATGCCTAAGAAATCTTTAGGTGTTAACGTGTATCGATTTACAAAAAGTCAGTCAATTAATTTACGCTGCTAAAAAAAAACAACACCTATGTTGCCGAAACCCATTGCAAATTTCCCAAGTCAATGCGAGGTTATGTCCTTCCAGGGTTTTCACCTTCCAAATGTACCCATCTAAGCTGCGTCTTAAGACAGCCTTACACTGAATAGCGTCAATGTTTACGGCTTCGTTACAGACTCTTTTTAACCTAGCTCTAACTACTTGACCTTCATAGCGCTCGCTAGGCAAGCGCTGGAGGTCCCCCTTAATTAATGCTATCTCTAAGGGATACCCACCAGCCACTGCCCGGGTCAGCCTATCATCTAAGTGCATTTTCATCTGCGCCCTAATTAACACAAGGCTTTGGCTATATTGGACCCAAAAACGCCTAATAGTGGTCTTACACCCGGTACCACCCCCATTAACTCCCACTGAATTAATGTTGTCAGCTGTTCCACGAAGTCATTTGTCTCCAGCAAGGAGGCATTCAACTTCCAGTACCCAGCCAACCTAGGCCTATTACCTACTCTCAAACAGACCATTACTAATTTATGGTCTGAATGACCTAGCCTGTGGAACGTGGGACAAGATAAGAAATCTATATTGCCTTTTCTAACTAACATCCTATCAATGTAGGTACTTGAACAGGGGATCAAACTAATAAACACCCAAAAAGAAAGAAAAAGAAAAAAAACAAAATGCCTATGGGGGCAGATTAGTAATGGGATCCCTCCCTACCTACTCTCTAAATATGGAACGCCCACTGCCTTCCGACCCGAAAGTCGAAAGCAAGCAGGTCATCCCCCTTGTGGGGAGTGGGGGAACCTAAGGGCAATGCTTTGAAAAATAAATTATATCAGGTTGGATGGCGTCTTCCAAGATAAACAAACGTGCAAGGGCAAACAGACCGGGAACAAAACAAAGTGGGGAATGGGCATCTTTGGAAGCTCTCCTAGCGCTGATAAAAAAAACAAATAGGGGAACATGAAAAACTCTCATTCTGGCCCTAATAAAGCAATTTCTCCACTCTAAGAGGTTACACACTTTACTAAGCTACCGATACTTTGTTCGTCGGGGCTGGGTTCCAAAAAGAAACCAGCACCACTGGACCAATACCACTAGGGCGGGAAGACAAACTTGAATCTAGCACCTTGTTGGAGGCACAAGCTAGCGTTGTGCATCTACCTCCTATCAAAGTCCATGCGATGTAATCTTTTCCAATCGCATCTGATCTTTACTTAAAGTAAACAACTAAATCCCGATCTAAAACAGATCCAACCCCATGGACAATGTCAAGACATGAAACCCATGAAAGACAAGACATGAAAGCCTAGCTACTGCTAGAATCGCTAGAAACATCAACCATTTCTCCCCAGTAAACGGCGGGTCCACATTATCGACAACGTATGCTAAATCAAGCGGCACCGACGGTTCGGGGTTGATGCGGGCCGTTACCTCTCCAACATACTCCCAGAGACTCCGAATTCTGCTGCAATAAAAGAACATGTGTTCTCTCGTTTTCTCCTCATCTCCATCATTGCAACGCGGGCAGGAGGGAAAGTAATAATCTCTATCCCTCCAATCCCTGGCGAGCCTGCCAAAGAGCTGCAGCACATCATGGATTAGCATCCATGTGATCGAAAATTCTGCATTATTTAAATGGCTACTGGCTGGCGCCCAATTTCACAGCAAGAGAACCTCTCCCGTTGACATGTGCAGCTGCTCCACCAACAGATCGTTTGCGGTCCCAACCACAAAATCCTGATATCATTTCTTCCTAGGCCGTGCAAGGTCACTTGACCACGGCAGTGCCCTAAGGGCAGGTTGGCATTCAGTGAGGAAAAGCAATTTCCCCACCGGTCTTCTTCTTCAACCTTCAACGGCAGGGGCAGATATGAGTTGTGGAAAAGCTTGCTCCAGAGCTGGTACCCAGTGCAAATCCTCAAGCAGTGACCGACTCAGAAACACCAATCTCTCCGTGTGCTTATGACTTAATAAGTCCGGTATTCCCGAGCCTCCCTCGCTAAGTTTCTGCTTACAGACCTGTCTACGGACACACAGCTTTTCCCAATTCCAAAGAAGCTTGAAGAGGAGCGCTCTAAAGCCTTACAGCAGTTCGCAGGCAGGGGAAGAACAGACAAGCGGTAAAGGATCAGCGGAAACACAAATGTTGCACATGCCTCTGCGCCACCCTTCAAGGGCAATCTGCTCCGAATCCAAGACCCTACCAATGACTCGACCTTCATCTGTACCTCCAACCAATTTTTGTCCAGCTGGAGTTCAGGCCTGAACCACAGACCGAGAATCTTTATCGGGCCATCCATCCAGTCAAACTCACCTGGAAGCAGGTTTACCCCAGTCCAGGCACTCAACCGCAGGCCAACAGACTTGCTGTGATTGACTACGGCCCCTGTGACAACTTCATACTCAGCGATCGCCTCCACCACCACTTTAATATCAGTCCTTCGCACAACAAAAATGGTGACATCATCAGCGTATGCGGACACACTAGCAAACTTGCCGCCAGATAGAGCTATGCCGCGCAAAACTGGTTTCGCCACCTTGTCCCTTAACTTGCAAAGGAAGGGCTTCAACACCAGGACATACAACAGAGACGACAGCGGACAACCCTGGCGCACTGACAGAGAGACCCCAAAAGGCTCCGACAACCTACCATTTACTTGCACCACTACCGCAGGATCATGATACAGAACAGAGACCCATTTGCAGAAGTCCGGACCAAAGCCAGCGGTCTCCATAACAGATTCCAAGAAACCATCAAACGATTTGGACTGATCTAAATTGATCAGCGCAGCTCCAGTGTTATCTTCTAACTCCTCTATGATCCTGCGAACCAATTGCAAGTTGTTTTGAATCGATCGACCCTTCACAGCATAGTTCTGATCCAGCTCGACCAAGTCACCGATAACAACCTACAGTCAGCTTGCAAAAACGCAGGACAAAATCTTCAACTCTGTGTTTAGCAGAGTGATGAACCTATAATCATCAAAGTCCTCCCCACCATGCCACTCTCTTTTCATCAGTAATGTGCCCACTCGTTTGGTAACCTGCCCAGGGATGGATCCCTGAGCAAACCAGTGGTTAAACACATCCTTTAGAAGAGGAACAAACATGGGCGACAGCCTCAAATACAGTTCATAGGGCAGACAATCGAGCTCTGGAGATTTGTTATAGCCAACTTGCTTCAACGCAGTAATGATCTCACGCTCTGTAGCCATCCCATCACAGCTAGCCGCTCGGACTGCAGTAAGGCAGGACGAGCCAGCTAAATAGCTGCCAAACTCCTGGCCACAGAGTCTGGGTAGTTGAGTGAAGCGCTCCTCCAAATGTTGCCGAAACCTGTTGCAAATCTCTCGAGTCGATGCAAGTGTGCATCCTCCCAGAGTTTTCACCTCCCGAATGTACCCATCCGAGCCGCATCTTAAGATGGCATTATGCTCAACAGCGTTAACATTCATGGCTTCGTTAGAGACTCTGTTTAACCTAGCTCTAACTACTTGACTTTCGTATCACTTGCTAGCCAAGCGACCAAGGTCCCCCTTAACTAACGCTATCTCTAGGGGATTCTCCCTGCCACCTCCTGGGTCAGCCTATCATCTAGGTGCCTTTTGGTCCAAGCCCTAGTTAACACGAGGCATTGGACGCAAGTCTAACCCACCAGCTACTCCTGGTAACCGCCCCACTAACTTCCACTGAATTAGTGCTGTTAGCTGCTCCCAGATGTCGGCCGACTCCAACAAGGAGATGTTCAGCTTCCAGTAGCCAGCCAACCTAGGCCTATTACCTAACTTCAAACGGGCCATAACTAGTTTATGGTCCAAATGACCTAGCAGTGAACAGAGAACGTGGGACAAGATAAGAAATCTATGTCGCCTCTCTAATTAACATTCTGTCCAAGTACGTACTCGGACAGACGGCCGAACTAGTATTCCACGTCCACATCCCCCTCCGCGGGTGATCCAGATGGAACCTATCGCCGGTGGTGCTCCAATGGTCATGGCAGGGGTACCACACCTGGTGGTACCCCAGGGATCGTGTCAGGGGGGCCACATCCGGTGGCATTCCAGTGTCTCTTTTGGGGGGGGGGTACCACATCTGGTGGTACCCCAGTGATCGTATCTATGCCGGGGCGTACCACACCCGGTAGTGCCCCAGTACTTAAGGCTGCTACCAAGCCTGCTCGTCATGTTTCAATACCAAGGGCTGCCGTTTTTCCCCCACACTCTGTGACATCCATATCAGAAACAGGGGTTTCCACATCTGAGGGTGACCCACAAGAAGGGCTTCAGCAACCAACATGCAGTTCTCTTGGAAGAGACCTGAGGAGGTAATCATGGTGGACAGAAGAGAGCAGGAGGAGGCTTTGAGGAGGTGGACGAAAGGAGCCCTGAAGGATCTCTCCATGGATTGGAGAGTAGCCAAGGACCTAGCAGCTAGGAGCCACAAGAAGACCAAAAAACCATGGTGGCTCATAAATCAAGAGGAACCTGCCAGATCCCAATTAGTGACCAGTAGTCCAACGAAAGAAAGCCAGGCCATTAGGAAGGTCAAATCATTGGACCAATTAACATGTGTAGATTGGTGCTCCTCGAGGGGGGTTAGCTTGAACAAAGGAAAAGGGGAAGGAAGCAGAGGATTGGCCAGCTCTAGTGCCAACGGATTCCCCAATACCAGCAGGCCAAAAGATCCCTAGAAGGGACAGTCCTGAAAAAGAACAGAAGCAAGACTTACAAGCGCCAAACTGGGGCCCGCAAGAGAGGAAGTCCCCAAAGTTTTATAAGAATCTGTTGGAGATGAAGTATCAGTACTTGGTAGAAAGAAATATCATAAAAATACTTCCCGGAACAATGGAGGGGATACATGAGTGTTCAGTGTCCCTAGTAACCTTTGATGTCAAGAACAAGGGCTTAATGGGAGTTCAGAAGGAGAAGATGTAGGAATTGTTGGGGGACCTGAAAATTCCAGCAAAATATGCAGTAAGATGCAGTTATGCAATGTGGGATATTCTCCTGCCCCCAAAAGAAGATGCGGAGAATGTAGCTAGAGACTGTCAGGATGAAACCTGAGTATCAAAAAGAAGAACAACGCGCCCCTCATGGTGCCAGGAGCAGAGGCCTGCCCCCTCTAGGTGTTGGCCCAGTGCCCGATTCCAACCCGCCAATGCACGTCAGTTTCCCCTAGCCCTGCCAGCTGCTTATGTTAGGTCCATCTGCAAAAAAATAGAAAACAACAGTTAATAACAAAAGCAATAAACAATGCTCTAGGGGCCACTCACCCAAAGAATGGGGTCGGTCCTTTGGAGCCAAACAAAGAAACCCTTAAACTTGTCCACTAATCTTTTTGCAAAAGAGTGAGCTATTATACTGCGGGAACAGATACTACACTTTGAGATATTTAATCTTTTATTCAGGCAAAAAAAATGAACATGAACAAAAAACTTAGGTACAAGGCCAACTCAAAAGTGGGGAAACAATGGAGGTCATTGGTCATCCTTGTCACTCTAGAACAAAACAAAAGTTTCTCTTAGCTAGAATCTTCTTTCACCATAATACCGCATTCGCCCTTTCGTACTTGGGGACGTCCTACTTAGCACCCAATTTTTTAAAACTTTTTTTTTATTGTATAAAAACAAAAAAGATAACAATAAAGGTAATGCAATAATTCATTTGTGTCGAGGGCCAGGGAAGAAAAAAAATACCAGTAGTGGTTAGTAGGGCCCTCTCAACCCCGTCTAGTTGATAGGCTGCCTGTTCCACTTTGGTTTGTAAAGGAACCTGAGCTCCTGCGGGCCAGTCTCTAAGTGGGGATTCTCTCTAGATGGAACGAAATGGAGAAAAGAAAATTTTGGGGGTTAGGGATTGGTTTCTTTCTCTCCAAGATGGGTGAAATTTTGAGGGAGGGGTAAAAAGAAAAAATTGCAATTAGGTGGGAGTGGGGATCTTGGAGGCTTCCTAATCGGGGAATAAATGAATAAATGAAATGATATGATAATTCCAAATAGAATTTATACACAACAAAAAAGTTAATTATATTATATAGCGAGGCTACTTGGCATTGCCTGGGGTACAAGAATTAAAATAAAAAGATATTTAATATCTTTCTTTCTCTCATGGTACTTTTTGAACACACTGGCTGTTCTCGCTTTAATTCATACATAAACTTTTGAAACAGTTTAAATATAATGGAAAGAAAAAAAACAAGTAATATGCATTTTTGATTTAGTTTTCATGCTGTTTAGTTTTATATTTACGAGTAACAATGAAAAACAGTACTTTTCTAATTCCACTTAAACCTCCAAGTGAATTATAGTATATGTTTTTTTACTATAATCAAGGATTGAATGAGGGACCCTATGTCTTTTTATCCCTAGCCCATGATACTAGATTACCGTCTTTATTCTTATATTTTACATTTTATATAATTATTTTTCATATATAATTATTTTTCATATATAATTATTTTTCATATATAATTATTTTTCATATATAATTATTTTTCATATATAATGGCTTGAATTAAAGCTTAAAATGCTAAAGTCAATTGTGCTCTTAGCAAAAACAATTTCAATTGTCCTCTAAACAAAAACATTAATTTTGAACATGTCCGTGTCACATCAAAGAACCTACTGACTTACTGCTTGTTCAGTGATAATGGTTTGAATTTAAATTTAAAATTATGGTACAATTGTGCTTTTAACATGAAACATTTATTTCATATGTGCCTCTATCATATCAAAGAACCAACTGTTGATTTTATATGTCGGACTTTTCAGCTTGTATGGTAAAAAACTTCTGAAATACACTTGTGATGTTAAGCTATGTAAGGTGTTAAGTAACTGTTACTTTTATCGGATTATTTAGATTACCAATATATAGCAGGCAAAATTGCAATGAGCACAAGCAGGAGCAAATTCTTGTGGCTCAAGATTTTGAATGCACTTCCTTCCTAGCTTGTCCATGGTCCTGGATATGACCTTAAACTATATCCGATGGTGAGGCCCCAGCTTGGGGGCTTTGGGAAGTGTGGAGCAACCCCTTAATTGTCATTGCTCTCAGGTCCACTCTGACCCGGATTGGTAGTACCTGTTAGGGTCCCAACTATGAGTTAAATAGAAACCGACTTGAAAAAAACAAATATATTCTATCAAAAACTTTTCTTCAAAATCACTGGATTCGGCATTAAATAACCTGAAAAGGGTTGATATGCTGTAAAACAAAAAATAACCAACCAACCAACCAACAAACCTAGCTTGTCCAATCAGAAGCCAGTTCTCAGTCACGTGACTAAGTTTATAAAAGGTGAAACCGACAACACACACACTCTCATTCTTCCTAGATCTTGGACTGACAACAACTCTATGTGCAATGGATCTGTCATCTCTGACTTCTCTCTTAGGATTCAACAGAACACATCCGGCCTTTGGACCCGGGATTTGACCAAGACGTAAATACAAACAAGCCAATATGGCTATCTCCACACACTTCAATCCAGTACACGCACAAACTTTGTCTTTTTTTTTTTTTTTTTTTTTTTACAAAGGCATCACCACATTATCAAGGCCCAGAGGCCACTCAAGGATAAGGGTTAAAGAGTGTACAGTAGAAATTGGTCAATATAGTAATCATTAGTAATGAAAATTTGGTAAATTTAATAACTTATATGGAACGGCTCATCAAGAACTTATTTACTTTAGACTTGAACACATCCATATTGTAGTCAGCCGGAAAGCAGGAAAACGGAAGACAATTCCACAGGCGTGCAGTTCTAAGAAAGAAGCTTTGTTCATGGAATCTACGTTTAGGTTTAGGCACAGATAAAGAGTGGGGGAAATTATTGATAGTGTTTACAGCTAGACGAGTGTTTCTTGTGAAAGTTTGGCGAGGGGGGACCATAGATTGAAGCTCAGTTGAACACTTTCCATGAAAATAACGATACATCAGAGACAAACTCGCAACATCTCTTCTGTGAGATAGAGGTTGCAAGGAGGAGAAAAGGACATCTCCTACGAGGCTACGAAGTCTATTTTGAACTCTATCAAGGCAGGACAAGTCCTTTCTAGCAGCTCCTGCCCAGATGTGGCAACAGTATTCCATCCTTGGACGTACCTGGCTCTTATATAGGTAGAGAATAGCATCAGCAGTGAGATATCTACTGGATCGATAGAAAGATCCCACCATTTTTCCAGCGACCTTGGCAACAGATTTGATATACGTGTTCCATTTAAGATCAGGAGTAATGGTCAAGCCCAGAAGCTTGTCAAAACTTGAGGCCTCCTGAAGACGAGAGCCATTCATTTCAATTGATGACAAATGTGGATTAGAATGTTGATGATGTAAAGAGAGAAGCTTGGTTTTAGATGCATTAAAAGTAACCAGCCACTCCTTTCCCCATTGTACTACGTGCTCAAGATCAGAGGAGAGAGAATTGGAGAGAACTTGGTCGTTTACTGTCTTAGATGTGCTACCATAAATGGTAGTGTCGTCAGCATAAATGTCTACAAATGATGTAAGGATATGATTTGGAAGATCATTAATGTAGATCAGGAAAAGAGTTGGGCCCAGGATGGATCCCTGAGGGACACCGGCATTAATACTGTGAGCTTCTGATTTTTGCCCCTCAACTACTACTCTTATGAACCTATCAGAAAGAAATGATTTAATAATTGAGAAGACTTTTCCAGCTATACCATAGCTAGCGATCTTATGAAGTAAACCTTTATGCCATACCCTATCAAAGGCTTTAGATATGTCAAGAGCAATTGCCCTAGAAAGGTTGCCTCTGTCGAGAGATTTGCTAATCCTATGCGATATAACTGTAAGGACATCTGCTGTAGATCTAGCAGAACGGAAACCATATTGAGTGTCACTAAGAAGGTTATTTTTGTTGAGATGTTTGATTACTTCTGTATTTAACACAGATTCTAGCAACTTACTCATGACGCACAGGAGACTTATTGGCCTGTACTGAGAGGGGGATGAGCGATCACCTGAATTGTCTCCATTTTTTGTGACACACGTTTCCATTACTACTTTAGACACATACATAAACTCTGTAATTTCCATTGAGGGACACTGCATGATACTCCCTTATAATTGTAGGCCACTAGAAAGAGGGCCCAGCATTGAACCCAGGCTTCAGCAAGAGAAGGAATCAGTTTGTATTTAGGAAATAGCCCCAATAACGACTTGTGATCTATGAACAAAGTAAAATTATTCACATACAAATATTGGTGTAACTTTTTTACTGCAACCAGAGCCAGCCCCTCCTTCTCAATGTGTGTATAGTTCCATTCTACCATTTGTGAAATGTAGCATACTGGTTTCTCCCTTCCATCTTCCATTTTATGAGCCCTGTCAGCTTCTAGTTCAAAGGGAGATAGGTCTACTTGCACTAGAATAGGTTTGGATGGGTCAAAGCAAGTTAAAAGGGGTGCAGAACATGACAACTTCTTTGTTTTTTTATAGGCCCTCATTTCTCCAGCATCCCACGTCCACAGAGCACCTTTCCTCCTTTTGGGAAATGATGTTGATAATAGTTAATTGCCCTGAAATAGGTTTTTAATTCTGTAATGTTTTGTGGTGTCAAAGTAGCTACCTTGTCTGGAAGAGGTGCCCCTGACATGGCAGCTACATTGTCTGGAAGAGGTGCTGTGCTTTCCTTACTGATTCTAAAACCCAAATATGTTACTTCAGGGAGGAGAAACTTGCATTTACTTCTCTTTAATTTTAATCCTGCCTGATCCATCGCAGCTAATACATTCCGTAAATTCTTTAGATGACTACTGTTATCATGACCTGAAACTAAAATGTCACTCACACGCATCTTGCATTTTGTCCATTTCCCTTTGAAAAATCCCCACTGTGCACCTCAAATTGTAATCTAGTGGGCTGGTATAATCCCTAGTAGGTGTTTACTGTTAGCAATTCCTGCGTTTCTTCATCCAGTTCCAATTGCTGATAGGCAAGGCTCAAGTCCAGCTTACTAAATTTCTGACCCCCATCTCAAAGTAGCAAGTAAATCCTCTGTCTGAGGTATGGGGTAGTTGTTACATGGTGATGCTCGGTTTACTGTTTGCCATAATCATTTTTGGCAATTGGTACAATGGGGGCGGCCCATCTAGAGTACTCAACTCTTTTGTAAATTCCTTGGTCGAAAAATTTGGGACTCACTGTCTTATCAATGGGTATTTTCACTTTAAGCATCCCATTTTTTCACTAAACACCAACTTGAACTCTGTAAGAAGCTTTTCCAACTTTGAAGGGGAACTTTTCTGATATAGAGGAAACATGGCTCTCCAATCTAGCTTTACTTTATTTAACCAGTTGTCACAAAGTAGTGTTGGTACATTTCCTTTTACTACCAGCAAAGGTAGTCGATGCTTTAACCTTTCCTGCATTACTTCCATATCTGTGGTCCCATGCGGTTTCACTAACTCACCATTGTATGTTCTTAACTTTACATGACTCGCTTTTAGATCCTGAATGTGGCCAATTTTCTTGAATTTTTCTAGACTCATTACTATGTCCTATCTGCCTACATTTAAAAAATTCCTTGTTTTTAAACTGGCACTTGTCCGCCTGATGGGCAGTGCTTCCACAACGATAACATTTTCTTTCCAATGGTAACCTGTGGACGGACGTTTCACGCTCCCAGCATTAACTTGAAATATTTACTTGCAGATTCCATGGAGACTGCTATTTCAATGGCCTTGTCCAATGTTAACACCCTTTTGCTAAGCAATCAGCTGAGGAGTTCAGGCCAAATGGTAACTGATGCCAACAGTATCGGCCAAAGCATATCTGAAAGGTGGTCAAGTCACTGGATGCATCATCGAGCTCAACATGCCAATATCTTGATGATAGGTCTACTTTTATGAGTATTTTTGCATCTCTCATATGTCATGTCCTTGAGAATTGATATGGTGTAGTGCTCTCGCATGAGTGTTTTGTTGAGCTTGTGAGAATCCAGGCATATTCTCATTGTCTCATTTTTTTGATTGAGCAATTTCAAGACATTCAGGGAGTTGTCATTATTGTAGAAGATCTGGTCATTTATGAGAAAGACCAAGAAAAACATCAAAGATGGCTTCACAAACTCCTGATATGTCAAACAATAGGAGTAAAAGTTAACTAAGAAAAACTAAAGACTGGAATAAACACAATAACTTTCATTGCATCATCAAAGACGGCATTGGAGTCAACCCAGTAAAAGTGAGGGCTATCACTAATATGTCAGCACCAGGAAGCATTGAAGCTCTTTGCAGATTCCTAGGCATGACAAACTATATAGGGAAATTTATCCAAATCTTGCAACAATGAGAAAACTCTTCCAGAACCTGACCAAGAAAGATGTTCCATGTGTGGCACAATGATGTAGCTCGGTAAAGAAGTGCGAGTAAATACTGTGACTTTGAAAAACTAGGAACGGAAGAACAGACAACAGAAGAAGACTTAATCCAACTAAGATTAATTGAAGGTATGCATAATTCGGCACATAGAAATAAGCTAATTGAACAGTTATAACTTACAAACATGCCCTTTAATATGTGTCTAGAATTTATACAATAGCAGGAATTAATACATGCCTACAACCAAAATAAAAAAAAAAATCCTACAAAGAAATAATGGCTGACACGTGTATCGTAGAAACAAAACAAAAAAAAATGTACTTACTGTGGAAAAATGAAAGGAAAAAAGAAAAATGCCTAGCGGTTGGAAAAACATGTTCAAAGTGTTTTAAAAAGAATCACTTCAAAGAAGTATGTAAAACAAAAAATGTGGAAAGAATAGAGGATGAAAACAGACAAATTTTTAATGTAAAGAATGATAATATACAAAATACTGGATCTAAGAATGGAGATACAAAAATAAAAATAAAAATCAACAATTGTGTTGTTGAAATGCAAATAGATACTGGCAGTCAAGTAACCATAATACCCAGAAATTTGTGGGGAAAAAAATAGGAAAACCGTTTAAAAAAAAAAAAATAACGTACAATTATGTCAGTTTGATGGCTCAATTATAGCAGTTATGGGTTACTTTGAAGGTTCAATACAACTAAAAGAAATTATACTCACAAATTGCTGAAAAACGCATGGACTATTTGGGAATGACGTATTAAAAATAAATTCAACAAAGTTGATTAATGAGATAGAAATGAAAAAAAAAACAGGAAAATTAAAAAAATTATGAAACTAGCCTGAAATTAAAAGAAAATCCCCCCCCTCCTATTATGAAGCGAGAAAAGTACCAGTACATTTATTACTGTTAGTGCTGTGTCATGGACCAACAGTGAAAATAAGAACAATTAAGTCGAGGTTCGGTTAAGGAACAAGTGTATTAACAATAATGTACAAAGACAGGAAAATGTGTATATCTGCTGGGCACTCGGCTAGCAGTTGAAGTGCAGTCACATCTCTCTCACCAGTGTTGGAATTACTAGCACTATTTATAGTGCTAATCGGTGTAAATTACTTTGTTCAAGGAAGGCCGGTATAACAGTTAGTAATAGCTAAGTTGCGAAAGTTAATAAAGGAAGATTTATTAGAACCTACCTCTTCAGGAGGAAGTAAATGGGCATCACCCTTTGTGGTATTAAAAAAAAAGATGGTGACTTGAAAATTTGTAAAGATTATAAAATAGGGATGAACCATAAAGTTTGTGCCGACTCGTACCCTATTCTGAATGTGGAAGTAGTTTTACATAAACATGCTGGAATGAAAGTATTTTCGAAGATAGACCTAAAATAAGCTTACTTATAGATGAAAATTTTTAAGAAGTGACGACCATACCCACACCTATAGGCCTGTTAAGGTGGAAAAGAATGTTGTATGGCATAAAAACGGCAAGTGAAATTTTTCAAAAAGCTATTGAAAAAGTAATAAGAAATGTTGAAAATACCATCTGTTATCAAGACGATATGTGTGTTGGGGATTTAAATGAAGATGATGTAGAGAAAAAACTGTAAATATACTGAACCGGTTAAGAAACGCTGACATAACAGTAAATACAAAAAAGTGTGTAAACAACAGTAATGAAATATCATTTTTGGGTTACTCAATATCAAAGGAAGGGATCTTTCCAGATGAAGCGCTAATAGAGAAAATTCTAAAAGTGGCTACACCAAAAAATAAAAAAGAGTTGGAGTCTTTCTTGGGTTTGGTAATTTTTTATAGAAAATATGTACCAAAATATAATGAGTTGACAGAACCATTTGCGAAGTTAAGGAAAAAAAATGTGGAGTTCATTTGATTAGAACACCAACAGAAAGCCTTTGAAAAGTTAAAACAAATTTTGGCAAAAAAAGCCAATAATACAAATTTTTTACCCTAAGAAGGACAATAACTGAAACTATTGACACTAGTGAGTATTCCGTATCCGGTATTTTGTCACAAGATGGTCATCCTGTAGTGTACTTATCGAGGAGATTAACAACGACTGAACACAATTATTCTAATGTAGGAAGAGAGGCACTAGCCATAGTGTGAACAAAGGACAGAGCAAGAGAGTTCTTGATAAGAAAAAAATTCTTGTTGAAAAGTGATCACAGACCACTGGAATTTATTTTCAACCCAAGAAAAGAACTACTGAAAGTTACAACATCCAGAATATTACGTTGGGCGATCAGACTGGTGGCATTCGACTTTGACATTGAGTATGTTAAAGGGAATATGATACTGCACGTTGATGTCTTATCTAGATTGAGGTTTTATAGAAAGAATAAGGACAAAAACGACAAGGAATTTGAAGACACATTTCTGCACCTTGTAGAAACCGATGTAATATCTGTAGATAAAATGGTTGCTGAAACTACAAATGACCCAGTGTTAAACAGAATAGTGTTGAGGATAAAAGAGAATCGCTGGGGAAATTGTTCAATGGCTGAAAGACCATTCAAAGAAATAAGATATAAACTGACTATAGAAAACAGGGTAATATGTAATGGAGACTTGGTAGTTCCCCAGAAACACAGAGGAGACAAGTTATAAAAAGTGTACATGATGATGTACATTGTGGAGTGGCAGCTACGCAAAGAAGATTAAAATTGGAAGCATGGTGGCCGAGGTACTCAAGAGACGTAGAGGACTATGTAAAAAGATGCACAGAACTCAGGAATTTTAAGCAAAAGAAAATACATGTGTGGCCCCGAGAAGCAAAACTGTGGAGCAGAGTACACATGTATCATGCCTATGTCAGTGAGATGGGACTATTATTAATATTAGTAGATGCATATTCAGGTTGGCCTGAAGTGGTGAGAGTACCTAATAAAAAAGTACCACAGTAAAACAAATATTAAGAGTAATATTTTTGAGAAATGGGATACTGAGAATATTTGTGACGGATAACGTGCCAGAATTTGCGGATGCTGATTTGCATGAATGGTTAAGAAAAATAGGATACAGACTTTACAAGACCCCTCCCTACCACTCTCAAATTAATGGGATAGCATAAAGGATGGTACAGATGGTAAAGAAGGGCATAAAAGCATGTGTGCAACAGAAAGAGAAAATCGATGCTTTCCTACCAAGATCATTACTAAGTTATAGAACAATTTTGCATGCAGGCAGGCCAGAAAATTCATCTATCATATGCCACAAATCAAAAGATGTGGTACAAAAGAAATAGGAATATGGAAGCCGAGACTGCAATATTAAATAAAGAAAATGGGAACAGTGTTCTTGCTCATGCTGACCAAATAAAATCCCAAGAAGAACAGTCAGATGAGGAAATGCCTTCAGAGCTTATCAAAGCCATTATTATCACAGGCTCGCAGAGATTTGCTCATCAAGAACTTGTTTACATTGGATTTGAAGACGACCATATTGTAGTGCATTAAAAGCAGGCAAACGGAAGAGAGTTCCACTAGGCTATGAAGTCTGTTTTGAACTCTGTTAAGGCAGGATAAGATCTTTTTAGCAGCTCCTGCCCAGATGTGGCAACAGTACTCCATCCTTGGACATACCTGGCTCTTATATAGGAAGAGAATGGCATCAGCAGTGAGATATCTATAAAGGATCCCACAATTTTTCCAGAGACCTTGGCAATGGATTTGATGTATGTGTTCCATTTCAGATTAGGAGTAAAGGTCAAGTTCAGAAGGTTATCAAAACATGAGGCCTCCCCAAGACGAGAGCCATTTATTTCAATTGATGCCAGATGGGAATCAGAGCGTTGATGATGTAAGGATAGAAGCTTGGTTTTAGATGCATTAAAAGTAACCAGCCACTTTTTCCCTCATTGTAACACATGCTCAGGATCAGAGGAGAGAGAATCAGAGAGAACTTGATCATTTACGGCCTTTGATGTGCTGTGCCATAGATGGTAGTGTCATCAGCATAAATGTCAATGAATGATCTAAGGATGTGATTTAGATCATTGATGTAGATCAGGAAGAGAGGATGGACCCCTGACCCTAGGATGGACCCCTGAGGGACTCCAACATTAATACTGTGAGCTTCTGATTTCAGCATCATCAACTACTCTTATGATCCTATCCAACAGAAATGATTTAATAATTGAGAAAACATTTCCAGCTATACCATAGCTGGATATCTTATGAAGTAGGCCTTTATGCGATATCCTATCAAAGGCCTTTGATATGTCAGGAGCAATTACCCTAGAAAGGTAGATTCGCTAATCCTATGAGATATAACCATAAGCACATCTGTTGTAGATCAAGCAGAATGAAAACCATATTGCATGTCACTGAGGAGATTATTTTTGCTGAGGTGGTTGACTAGTTCTCTATTTAACAGATTCCAGTAACTTACTCATGATGCACAGGAGACTAATAGGTCTGTACTGAGAGGAAGATGACTGATCACCTGAATTCTAAAATACAGAGCACTGATGAGATTTTCCATAGTTTTCGGAAGCAATTCTCCTTAAGACAACACTTAAACAGCTTTGTAAGTATGGGAGCTAGTTCTGATTGGAGCTTTTTTAGCACTATAATTGGAATGCTGTCAGGGCCAGTTGCTTTACTGGAATCAAGGTTTTTGATTATCTTGGCAACATCATGCACAGATAATTGTATGTGGCATAGCATGTTTTCTGATACAGGAGGAAATACGGGGAGGGGGGCTGCAAAGTTCTTGGCAAAGAGTTTGGTTTTGTCTGATGCTGACGAGATGACCTCAGGTCCACTGATGATATTTAGGATAGAGCACACGCTTCTGTTCAGGATCCTATTTGCTATTTGCCAAAACTGGTGGGAACCAAGCTGCTGCTTAGCCACTTTGGAATTGACAGACTGAGCATACAACTCTCTTTTGTTCTTTTACAATGGTTGCTGGCAGTCCTAAAAGCAGCTTTAGTCTCAGTACATCTATTACATTGAAAGCAGTGGAAAAAGTGATTTCCGTGTACAATGGCAGCAATACTTTCTGGAGAGATCCACGGCTGGCTGTTGGGTTTTTGCTGGAATTTTTTTGAGAAGGATTTTTTTTAAGAAGGATGTGTCCTCTGTTTTTTTTTAAGAAGGATGTGTCCTCTGTAGTATCAGATCTAACTGAATGATTAATTGTAGGTATGAACCTACAATTAATCATTCAGTTACATCCTGCCGGGAATTATTTTTCTCTATTAGAGTAGATAAAGTTAGGACTTTAAAAAGAAATTTTTTTAAAGTTGGGACTTTTTTTTTTCTTTATAAAATAAAAAAAAAATGTAAATTTAATATTTACACATCTGAACGTAATGACTTTTATTCTATAAATAGATAGGCACACGTGCACAATTTATCCGGAAATAGAAATCTTCTTACGCTCTAGAAAGACACGACAATATGCCAGTTGGCAATAGACGGCGGATCATTATGCAAACAGACGTTAAGTATTTTTAAAATTCATCCTAAATGTTTTTCATGTTACCTTGTTTAAACTTGTTTTTCTTGTTATATTTATGTATATGTATTTATTTGTCTCTACTTTCCTGTCTTATTCGTCGCCCCCCTTCGCGACTATTGAAACAGACAAAACAGTTTAGCCATGCTACACAGTAAACTAGCGATAAAAAAAAAAAAAAAAATGCCGGGAATTATTTCTCTATTAGAGTAGATAGAGTTAGGACTTTATTTAAGTAATATACTTAATATATACTATTACTGCAAGCTTGCCTATATTGAAAATGCTTGCTTCCTGGCTAGCCAATCAAACCATCTAATATAGTTAGTCTTATTTTCAATTATATTCGAAATATAATACAGTGACATTAGCAAAGAAAAACTCACCTATGAAAACGAACCTCCTAAATTAAAACCTTGAATAATTATCTAAACTCGAATGTAAATCAATATTAAGCCGACTTTACAAATTGATAAAAGTTAATTATTGAATTTTAATTATAAGGTGAAGCTTCAATGATTCAAACTCGAGAGAGATAGATAACGACAAACTTCCACCCATTAATATGGGAGGGGAGATTATCATCAAAAGTGTCCTGAATTGATAACTTAGCACCGGACTTTACTACTTAGATATAAATAAGTCACTTGTACACATTTCCCTCCTCCCCCTTTTTTTTTTTTTTTTAAATGGAGAGTAGATAATACAGTGGATCTGTTATCGGCAGCTCCAGTAACTCTCGCTTCTCCTTTTTTGTCCCTCAGTCCTCATTCAATGAGTGATTTTTCTGACAAAGGGTGAAGAAAAAGCTGCTTAAAGGTCGGTAGTACTTGGTGAACAGAAGTCTGAGATGTCGGAAATTTCTCTGTCTCTATGTCTGTCCTTGTGGCCATGTCACTAGTAAGGGTGCTGGAGGTAAACATTTTGTCTGGGCTGACGTTATCCGCCTGATAGTCAGGGACCCGAACCTTGGATTAACCACTGAGGAGGCTGTCCTATCAGCAGGCGCAAAGTACTGGGACTGCTGTATTGCCATTTGGTGAGTGGATCTGGACCATGCAGTAGTCTCTGGTGGGGCCTCTCGATGCCATATTAGTGGGTAATTGTTACGGCTTTACCTTTTCGTGTGCTACAAAAAAAAAAATTCCTGTCTTTTTCTCTCTTACTTTCCCTCTCTGTACTGCTCTAACCAAGTATGCCGACCTGTTCCACAAATCCCAAAACCTCAACATGAAATATCTCCAGAAAAAAAACTCGAATAAACCTAGAACCCCATCTTCCAACGTAGACCCCTACTAGCAGGTCTCCTTCTCCAACATCAGGGGTCTACGTTCCAACCTTCCAGAGGTTGAAACCCAATTACAGGAGACGAAACCGAACATATTATTTCTAAGCGAAACTGGAATAGGGCCGACCACTTTCCTAGATGAGTTCATAATTAACAGATACTCTAACTTAACAGCTAAATCTGAGCCCCAAGATCGCCATGGGCATGGAATATGTGCCTACATTAAAGATGGCTTCCCGTGTGGCAGGGATATCTCTAGAGAAGATCCTAATTTACCCTATATGTGCTTCCGCGTTGCACTTGCTAACACCACTGCATTTATATTTGCCCTCTATAGGCCCCACAACAGTGGAGTTACTATCTTTAAGAGCATATCTGAGAAAATAGACCACATCCTGTCTGCACATCCTTCGGCTGACATCCACATCTGTGGTGACTTCAACGTCCATAACGTGGAATGGCTGACCCATTCAAATAAGACAGACGATGAGGCGAGGTTTTGTCATGATTTTGCCATTGCTTATGACCTCACTCAGATTGTTCGCGAACCCACCCGTGTGCCTGATACACCCGGTCAATATGCAAGCCTCCTAGACCTTTTCTCTCAACTTCTCCTGAGCTATGTTCATGTTCCGTTCATTCTCTTCTAGGATCCTCCGACTACTCCGTCATATCAGTTATAAGATAAAAACGAAATGTAATAAGTCCCCAGACGTACCCCTCCACCATACTGTATACCGATACTCTATGACTGACTGGGATAGCTTCCATACATTCATATCTGATTAACCTCTGCACTCCATGTTTAAAAAGGAAGTGTCCTCTATAATATCAGATCTGACCGAATGGTTAATTGTAGGCATAGACCAATTCATACCATCTAAAAAATTCCAACAAAAACCTAACAGCCAGCCATGGTTCTCCCCAGAATGTGCTGCTGCTATCACACACAGAAATCACTTTTTCCATAGCTACCAACGTAATAGATGCACTGAGACTAAAGCTGCTTTCAGGACTGCCAGCAACCACTGTAAAAGAGTAATAAAAAATGCAAGATAGCTATATACCCAGTCTGTTAAATCCAAGGTAGCTGATCAGCGGCTTGGTTCCCACCAGTTTTAGCAAATAACAAATAGGATCCTGAACAGAAGTGAGCGTTCTATCCCAACCATTTTCAATGGACCAGAGGTCATCTCGTCAGCATCAGACAAGGCCAAACTATTTGCAAAGAACTTTGCAGCTAATTCTACCCTATGCGACGAAGGCCATCAACTCCCCATATTTCCTCCTATAACACAGAACATGCTAGGTAACATACAAATATCCGTGCATGAGGTCGCCAAGCTAATCAAGAACCTTGATGCCAGTAAAGCAACTGGCCCTGACGGCATCCTAATTATAGTGTTAAAAAAGCTCCAACCAGAACTTGCTCCCATACTTATGAAACTGTTTAAGCGCTGCCTTAAGGAGAAGTGCTTTCCGACTCCCTGGAAGACCTCATCAGTTTGCCCTGTATTTAAGAATTCAGGTGATAAGTCATCTCCAATAAGTCTCCTGTGTGTTATGAGTAAGTTGCTGGAATCCATATTAAATAGAGAAATAGTCAACCACCCCAGCAGAAACAACCTTCTTAGTGACACACAATATGGTTTCCGCTCTGCAAGATCTACCGCAGATGTGCTAACGGTTATATCTCACAGGATTAGTGAATCTCTTGACAAAGGCTTCCTTTCTAGGGCAATTGCTCTTGACATATCAAAAGCCTTCGACAAGGTATGGCATAAGGGTCTACTTCACAAGATTTCCAGCTACGGTATAACTGAAAATATTTTCTCTATCATTAAATCATTTCTCTCCGATAGGCTCATAAGAGTAGTGGTCGATGGACAAAAATCAGAGGCCTGCAGTATTAATGCTGGAGTCCCTCAGGGGTCAATCCTGGGCCCAACTCTCTTCCTGATCTACATCAATGACCTCCCTAAACACATACTTAAATCATTCGTTGACATCTATGCTGATGACATGACCATCTACGGCAACACATCAAAGACAAAGTCCTCTCTCCTCTGATCTCGAGCGCGTGGTTCAGTGGGGGAAGACGTGGCTGGTTACCTTTAATGCATCTAAAACCAAACTCCTATCATCATCAACGCTCTGATCCCCATCTGGCATCAATTGGGATGGATGGCTCTCGTCTGGGAGAGGCCCTGTGTTTTGACAAGCTTCTGGGTTTGACCTTTACTCCTGATCTGAAATGGAACACGTACATTAAGTCTGTTGCCAAGGTCGCTGGAAAGATGGTGGGATCCTTCTACTGCTCCAGAAGATATCTCGCTGCTGATGTAATTCTCTATCTATATAAAAGCCAAGTACGTCCAAGGATGGAATACTGTTGCCATATCTGGGCAGGAGCTGCTAAAAAAAAGCCTATCATGCCTTGACAGAGTACAAAATAGACTTTGTGGCTTAGTAGGGGATGCCCTTTTCTCTACCCTGCAACCTCTCTCCCACAGAAGAGACGTTGCGAGCCTATCCTTGTTTTATCGTTATTTCCATGGCAGGTGCTCGTCTGAACTCCAATCTCTGGTCCCCCCTCGCCAATCTTTCACGAAAAACATCCGTCTAGCTGAAAAATTGTGAAAAATTTCCCCCACTCTTTATCTGTGCCTAAATCAAAACGCGGATTCCATGAACAAAGCTTCTTTCTTAGAACTGCACGCCTGTGGAACTCTGTTCTGTCTGCCTGCTTCCCACCTAACTACAACTTGGATGTGTTCAAATCCAACGTTACAAATTCCTAATGAACCGCCCTCTTAAGTAAACACTTCATCAAATCTCCACACTAACGTTATGTACTTGCAATAACCCTTATCCCTGAGTGGCTTCCGGGCCTTGATAAGTGGTGACCACTGTGTAAAAACAAAAAAAAATCCTTCTTAAAAAAAAACAGAGAGGACACATCCTTCTTAAAAATGGAATGCAAAGGTAGATCTGATATAAATGAATGAAGCTATCCCAGTCAGCTATAGAGTATTTTAACTGATACAACAGAGTGGTCGGATGATCCCAGTGGAGACAGAACAGAAGATGAACACAGCTCAGGGCAAGTTGTGAGGAAAAGATCTAGAAGACTTGCATACTGACCATCAGTATCGGGCACACGGGTGGGTTCACGAACAATCTGAGTGAGGTTATAAGCAATGAAAAAATCGTGACATAACCTCCTCTCATCATCTGTTTTGTTTGAGTGGGTTAACCATTCCACATTGTGAATATTGAAGTTTTCACAGACGTGACGGTTAGCCAAAGGATGAGCAGATAGGATGTGGTCAATTTTCTCTGATATGCTCTTAAACATAGTAACTGCGCTGTTGTGGAGGTGATAGAGGGAAAATATAAACGCAATCATGTGAGCAAGTGCAATCCAGAAGGACATATAGGGTAATTTGGGATCTTCTCTCGAGATGTTCCTACGACATGGAAAGCCATCTTTAATGTAGGCACATATTCCATGCCCATAGCGATCTTGGGGGTCAGATTTGAATGTTAAGTTAGAGTATCCTTTAATTCCAAACTCTTTTAGGGAAATAGTCGGTCCAACACCAGTTTCATTTAGGAATAATAGGTCTGGTTTAGTCTCCTGTAAATTGGTTTCAATCTCTGAAAAGTTGGAACGTGGACCCCTGATGTTGGAGAAGGAGACATGGTAGTGGGGGTCTATGTTGGAAGTTAAAAATCTGGGTTTAATCGTGTGTTTTTTCTGGAAACTTTTCATGATGGAGTTTTGAGATTTGTGGAATAGGTCGACAGACTTGCTTAGAGTAGGGCAGAGAGGGAAAGTAAGAGAGCAAAAGAAACAAAGAAATATATTTTTGTAGCACATGATCAGGTAAAACCGTAATAATTACCCACTAATATGGCATCAAGAAACCCTACCAAAAGCTACTGCATGGTTCAGAATCCATTCACTAAATGGCAATACAGCAGCCCCAGTGTTACTACTTCACTTGGAACTATTCATTCCTTTGGAACTTTAAAGAAAAAATTCTATATTTAGAGATTTGAAAAGGGGTGCTCAGTTTCTAAATTTTGGTCCATAGTGTTGTTCCCAAGAAAATAAATATTATTTTATTTTGCATATTATTTAACATATTTCCATAACTAGGTCGAATTTACACTTTATCTCATACATCTTTTGTAATCGTATCTTGTGTAGTTTCTGACCTTTAGCCAAGATATACACTCAGACGCTTCTGTCAAGATTTTATTTTATATAAATAGGTTACTTACATTGCATTTATTGTTTTTTATTGTATTTTGCCTTTTCTCATAAAATGTTTTTTATTCTGTTTATATTTCATAAAATTCTAATTAACAAAAGTAGTGTCAAGTCTGTGGAGTTAGAACGAAAAGAAAATCGGTCGAAAATGTAGTATTCTATTGTCAAATTCCACCTCAACAAGCAATACTTGTCAAGCACTTTAAAATGTTGATAACTTCTACAGAATTTGAACCGAAGTGATTTTTGATGGATGGCTGGTCTATTACGAAAAGGATATTTACTTTCGTTTTAATAAGAAAGATAACAAAACATTTCAGTGAGAAAGATAATGAAATAATAATTCGTTCTTACTAAAATAATAACTGGGGAAATACATTTTTTTCTGGTAATAATAAAAATAAATTTTGTTTCATTTTGTTTTCGAGTTCCGGTTCGGTGGTTAAGTTTGATGTACATCGATGATTTTTTTTTACCAGGGTATTTCAATATTTATTTATTTGACCAGGGTATTTCATATTTATGGTTATCTTTAAGTTTCATCACCTGAATATTTTTATTAATTTATTTATTGTCGACTATTATTCTCATCTTTATTAGTTGTTGTCTCACGTTTCCGCCAACTATTCCTCTGGCCTTCATCAGATGGTAACCGCGACGGACAGGAACTTCGAATCTCCTAACTATATTCTCAGCAATCACTGTCATCCGTAGTTGTTGTCGTCTCACCACGAGACCAGAGGAATAGTTGACCAAAACATCGTGAAACAACAACTAATAAAGATGAGAATAATAGTCCGCAATAAAATAAATTAATATAAATAATACTCATCTCAATAATGAATTCCAATTAAAATAATATATATACCGAATATTTTTCTTTCTTTTTTTTATACAATTTTTTTTATTAATATGCAATCTTCCAGCTTTGTCAACCAGCATTTACAATCTTAGCCAACGAGTGAAGTGATCAATCATTGTGAGAATGTAAAGTTGGCTTTTTTTTCTTTTTTTTTTTTTATCTCAAACGTGTTTTTCATATATATTTTTATGTTTATTCGCTGGATAAATGTATAAAGATCGTTGTAACAATTAATTTTATTTGTTTTTATTCTTTAGAAAAAATAATGCAGCGGTCGGTACGCCACACAGAGATTTATGAAAAAAATTAGTTTTATTTTACAATTGAAAACATCGACTTCAGCTCCGTTGTTGAATTTTAAAAATAATAAACGTGGTTATTTATATATAATTTTATGTTTATTTACTAGATAAATTGTAAAAATAAGTTTTTGTTGCTGTTGTTGTTGTTGTTTTGTCTGTAGAAAGTTGTTTTTATGACGGAATGAAATTTGCCACACTGGCGTACTTTTGGGCATGCTGCTGGACTGCTGCAGCACTGCTGCTGCTGCAGTACCATAAATGAATTACCGGGTGAATGTACAGAATAGTTACAAAACACCCACCAGCCCGGTAACATAAATGCATAAGTGCCACTAAAGTGGTTTGTAATACCGTAAGCGGCACTTGAATGAATGGTTTATTTTATTCTATTATTATTATTATTATTATTATTATTTTTTTTTTTTTTTTTTTTTATATATATTTATGTTACACCATAATTACGTGATTAAAATTTTCGCAGACGAAAAATTGTGAAATAAAAGGACCAGGAGAACCAAATTTTTAATTATTTTTTTTTTTTTGAATTCTCCGGTAAAAATTATGTTTTATATTTTTAAAAACTAAAAAAATAACACAAAATGTTCAACTTTCTCCGATAGACAAACTGTGGAAAAAATTTTTTACCCTCATGTAAAAATAAACAATTTAAAGAAAATTAATTTAACGTATTTGCTGTATTGTCAATAAAAATGATTGTTTCTTTGATTTATAGTGAAAATGTTATCAAATGTCATGAAATTTCTTAAATATAGTTTTAATTAAATACGATTTTAATTGATAAATGGGTGTGTTGTTGCAGCCGGTCAGAAGGCGGTATGAAGGTGCCGGTGCACCAATCGACTGTACAACTACAAGGTAGAAACACAGGCAAAAAGATAACAGCAAAAGAAGAGTAACATACACTGGAATTTGTTTAAAGTCGACGGATATTGTCTTTTATTTACTAAGTAAATAAATGAAAGTGATAATTTGTAAGGTTTGGAAATCGTGATCAGTTCGACTGAGGCAAGATCAGCCTCTGGAATGGGTAAACTGGACGTCTGTAGGCACTAGTACGGTAGCTGATCGTCAGCGGACACTTGTATGGGTAGCTGGATGTCAGTTGACACTGTTGCCTTCGGGTCAGGCAGGCTCTGGCCGTCGTCGACAGGCACTGGAAGGGATAGCCTGACGTCGACAGGCACTGGAATTGCGGGAGGCACAGGACTGGTAAGTCTCAGAAGGCAGGTAGTAGTTGTTGAATACAAGTACTTTTAAGGATATTAAATTTTTATTCACTAGAAAAAGAAAAATACAAAAGGGAAAATGAACAAAAATTTAGCACAATACAAGTAGTTTAGAGAAGCGCCGTCTTGATGAAAAAGGGTTGGTACAACAGATATCGCTCTTAATAAACAAACAAATGATTAGAATTAATTCCTTATCGAGCCTGTCACAATCAAAAGAGTTTCAGATGTACATTGATTGTGTTTATGTTCGATTCCGTTCGAAATCAAAAGTCTGTCGTTATTAATTATTTTAAGATCAAATTTTAAGTTTTTCCCCTTGCGGTTAAAAAAAATCGACAAAACGAACCCCTCATGTATGCCCACACACATTGATGTACGTGACGTACTTGCAGCGCACATGCTTATCACGTGACTTTTTTTACAAGGGAACCACCACTTATCAAGGCTCAGAGGCCACTCGAGGATAAGGGTTAAAGCGTGTACAGTGGTTAAAAGGACAATATCATAGTAATCATTAGAAGTGTAAATTGGATTACTTAAGGGGAACGGCTTATCAAGAACTTGTTTACATTGGACTTGAAGATGGCCATATTGTAGTCAGTTGGAAAGCAGGTAAATGGAAGAGAGTTCCACGGGTGTGCAGTTCTAAGACAGAAGCTTTGTTCATGTAATCTACGTTTAGGTTTAAGCATAGATAAAGAGTGAGGGAAATTATTGATAGTGTTTTCATCCAAAAGAGTATTTCTCGTGAATGTTTGGCGAGGGGGGACTATAGATTGGAGGAGCACTTGCCATGAAAATAACGATAAAACAGAGACAAGCTGACTCTGCGAAAGCTCCGTCATTGCGTGTTTTTGTTTGAGTGGAAAGCGGTTTTCTGATAAACCACGATAGGTGCTTGTTTCATGTCAACCAGAAAGGTGATCTCTACAGGAATAATTCAATAACTTGAGTGTTATTTCTTCCGCCCGTCACACCAATAATTTCCTGGGTAAGATTAACACTGTTGTCCAAACTTCCAACTTCCAAACACGTAACGCACCTTCTCTCAACTCCCAACGTACTTCTGCTAATTCAACTTATTTCTTCAAAATCCAACTTCAAACTGAACATCCCTCTAAAAAATCAACCCTCTTTTATCTCCAACCAGGAGCATCTCATTTGCATATCGGGTGGTCACATTGCAGGCATATAAAGAGATAAGGCAGCCATTTTTTTTTCTTCTTCATTCATTTCATTCCATGACCGACCCGTTGAATTATGCACACGTGCTAATTAGGTAGTCGCACGTTTCCCTACACTCCCCCCTGATCTCATGATCACACACAGGGCAGGGGGGCAGTCGTCTTTGTCGGGTACTTCTTCGAAGAATCTGGGGAAGCACTTTCTCATTGCCATCTTCCTCATTACCACCGTTATTGCCACCAGTCAGTTCCATTATCCCCTCTTGTGGTTCCCTATGCGGCGTTTCACAATCAGGGCAAGGGGGCAGTATCCGTCTTTGTCGGGTATTCCTTCGTGCTAATTAGGTAAGTTGCACGTTTCCCTACAGTCTGATCTATTGCCTACTAAGCGTGATTAACAGGCCTTCTTGTCTCTCTCGATGGTGGTGACTGGGTGCATCATTTTATGTATGGCAAGTTAAGTATGATTATATGACTCAAACAGCTTAGATTTTGTTATTCACGAACATGTTGCAGAGTTTAATTGAGATAGTCTAGTTGTATTAGCTTTCACTTATGAAAGATGTTACAGTTTCAAAATCTCAAAGCAACATTTATCAGTAATTCTATAGTTATTTGTTTGAATTTATTAAGTACTAGTAGGGCTATCTGCCATTGCATGGGAGCTTGAATAACAAAAAAAAAAAAAATTTCTCTATCTCTCGCTCCAAATGTCTCTCTCCCTCTCTATTTCTCTCTCTATATTTTTAATTTTTATAATTTGCAAGTTATAAATATGGATGTTTGGTACATCTGACTGATGAAAGAGTTTTTTTTTTTGTTTTTTTTTTTTTTTACTCAGGTTCACCTCTAACAAGGTATATCGCCTCTTGGGACCATGACCAGGAAATATTAACAAGATGTAGGTTTACATTTAAACTTCAGCTAGGGATCAGGTAGCAGAAATGGAATTTCAAAGTTTAGCTATTTGAGGGAAGAAACTATTAGAATAGCAAGCTTTCTGGCATTTAGGGATCTCAACAGTGAATGGGGTGAGATTTTTAAGTGTGTTTGTCGAGGTCGAGGGGGCACAAGTGCAACTAGTTCGTCAGAGCACATTCCATTAAAATATTTGTAAAACAGGCACAGAGATGCAACATTGTGTTGATGGGAGCTTAGTTGACAAAGTGGGACCTATTAGATTGAAAACTCTTTTTTGGACTCCAACAGGCTTGTGGTAGATGCACTAGTCCAGATGTGGTAAATGGGTGAATGGTGGCTTCGATCAGCTAAGAGTTATGATTACCTCTCTCTTATTCTCTTTCTCTGGCAACTGATTTATAAAAGAAGAAACAAAGCAGAAAAAAAGAATGAATGACTGGCTTAATTTCAGTGTTGTTTTGGCAACAATTATCAGTAAGCATAAAAAGCATATTTTTGTTTTTTACCCTCCTCCATGCACTAATTTAATTTCTGGTGAGCCCAAGTGTATAAATATTACGATATTTTATCTTTACCACTAGGTGAATTTGTGCCCCAGCATTACTTAGGGAAATTGAGGAAAAAAATAGAACTATGAGCCATATTAAATTTAAAACATTCATTAAATTTTATGTCTGAAGTATAAAAACAATTGTTTACAACCCAGTTGACAAGATCAAAATAATCTTCTAAATACTGAATAGCTATGTAGTCATGGAAAAATATTGTGTACAATTAGTGTCATATGCCTAGCTAACATTGTCGTCAGCTTATTTTTCTTCCTTACTCAAGCATATGCATATTAAAATCATGAGTGTATGTAAATGACATAGCGATTTAAGATTAAGATCTGTTTAATCAATTAGATCTATATATAGCCTTGGCCAAAATGATGGAACACCAATGAAAAATCGAAATTATGATTCAAACATATATATTTAACAGTTAAGAATAGTGGAATAAACATTAAAAAATCTATTCTAACAACAATCAATATTTGGTATGTCCCCCTTTTACCTTTATAAAAGCTTTTATTTATTTTTGCATACTATTGACTAAGTTGTTGCAGGTGGTGGGATCTATTCTCTGTCGCTCTTCATGAAGTTTGGTCTCTAATTCTTTTTCTAATGAACATTTTGCACTTTTTCCCCTTGTGCCAGCAATATACAAGGAGGAAACGCAGACTTATAGTGAGGGTTAAGTGTTTTTATTATTATTACTATTATTTTTATTATAATAATAATAATTATTATTATAATTATTATTATTATTATTTAATGTTTTTCTTTCAGTATTATTGTATCTGTATGTAATTCCTTAAGTATAAACATCATTCAGAAACTTCTGGAAACGTAAACAAAAACAAAAAAACAGAATGCATGCTGGGATTAGCTACCCCCACCTGCTCCTCTTGCTTTTACCTATATAAGTCTTAGAACTCGTTGATATAGAACGATTTACGAGTTTAAATGATGTGAATGAAGCCATTTCAAGGTTAGTTCTTCTTGTCCCAGCAACATACAAGGAAGAAATGTCAACTTATAGTGAGGGTAAAGTGTTTTTATTATTCATATCTGATACATAATCCCTTAAGTGTATCACATTACAAATCCACATGTTAATATGGGAGGGGAGACTATTTTCAAATATCATCCTAAATTGGAAATGGAGCAACGGACTTATATTAAGTAGATATTAAGTCCCACGTACCTAATTTTTTTTTCTTAATCTTTTTATTTTTTTAAATGGAGAGTAGATAATGCACTGTGGATGCGTTATTGGCAGTTCCAGTAACTCTCGCTTCTCCTTATTTGTCCACCAGTCCTCATTTTCAATGAGTGATTTTTCTGAAAAAGGGTGAAGAAAAAGCTGCTTTCTAGGTCGGCAGTACTTGCATGAACAGTAGCCTGAGATGTCGGAAATTTTCTGTTTCTATGTCTATCCTTGTGGCCATGTCACAAGTAAGAGTGCTGGAAGTAAACGTTTCATCTGATCTGACATTATCCACCTCATAGTCAGGGAGCTGAACCTTGGATTAACCACTAGGGAGGCTGTCCTATCAATACGTGTGAAGTACTGGGGCTGCTGTATTGCCATTTGGTGAATGGATTCTGGACCATGCAGTAGTTTCTGGTGGGGCCTCTTGATGCCATATTATTGGGTAATTGTTATGGCTTTATCATGTGCTACAAAAATAAATTAAATTTAAAAAAAACAAAAATTTCCTGTCTTTTTCTCTCTTATTTTCCCCTCTCTATCCTGCTCTAACCAAGTCTGTCAACCTGTTCCACAAATCCCAAAATCTCATCATGAAATATCACCAGAAAAAATACATGAATAAACCTAGAACCCCATCCTCCAATGTAGACCCCTACTACCATGTCTCCTTCTCTAACATCAGGGGTCTACGCTCAAACCTTCCGAAGGTTGAAACCCAATTGCAGGAGACAAAGCCTGCCATATTGTTCCTAAGCGAAACTGGCATTGGGCCGACCATTTCCCTAAATGAGTTAAAGGATACTCTAACTTAACATCTAAATCTGACCCCCAAGATCGCCATGAAGGTTTTTGATTAGCTTGATTAAAGCAACTGGCCCTGACCGCATTCCAATTATAGTGTTAAAAAAAAGCTTCAACCAGAACTTGCCCCCATACTTACAAAGCTGTTTAAGCATTGTCTTAAGGAGAATTGCTTCCCAACACTCTGGAAAACCTCATCAGTATGCCCTGTATTTAAGAATTCAGGTGATAGGTCCTCTGTGTACAGATTAATAAGTCTCCTGTATGTTATGAGTAAGTTGCTGGAATCCATATCAATTAGAGAAGTAGTCAACCACCTCAGCAGAAATAACCTTCTTAGTGACATGTAATATGGTTTCTGTTCTGCTAGATCTACAGCAGATGTATCTCATAGGATTAGTGAATCTCTCGACAAAGGTTTCTGTAAGAAAAAAATGTAAGGAAAAATTCAAGATGGCGCCCGACTCTCTCTTTAACACGGTAAGATATCCTCAACACGGCACAAGAAGCAACAGCCACACGATTCCCCAGCCAACTCAATCGTCCCTCCCTCACGTCTTTCCCCTCACCCGCTTTTATCGTCGTTCTAGGCCGGCTAAATTTGCATATTCCGAGAATTTGTGTGACTTTGTCAACCTTTGTCAAAATATCATACTTTACAAAAGACGGCGGTCGCCATCTTGGTCCTTCTTTTCTATTTTTGGTCGGTAACGCTGAGCTGGTCTTGAGGTAAGTCTTTTTCCCCTCATCCGTCTCTCCCACGTACCCACACAACACGCAAACACGCGGGCGCTTATCTCCTGGATGCACGTTACACTCCCCCCTGATCTGATGATCACATAGAGAGCACTGGGGGGGTGGCCTTTTAGTGCGTGTGCTTCTGCGAAGAGGTACATTCACTGTTTCAGATTCGGGCTCTGGATCTGGTTCCGCCTCATCAGATGAAGTATCGCTATCAGTCTCTGGAAGGGGCTCACTGAATCCGTGCATCGGCAGCTCATCGCTAGACGCTTCACTGCTTTCTTCTGTAGTTGTATGACGCACCTCGGTAGCTGGGCGAAGATCTCGCACATGTCGTGGGGTTCCATCGACCAAAACAGACTGCTGGCTAATCACTCCAGATATGTGTCCTCGCTTAAACTTGTCGGTGCACCGATTTCCTGGAGGCCGCACCCACACTGGATCTCCCACTTCATATCTGTTATATGTTCCCTTGTCGGTTGGCTGCGTAGTGTTGATTCCCTTCACTCCGACTCGGTACGTGTAAATAGCATTCGCAGGTGCGGTTGAAGGGGACGTCCCGTCCTTTGGCGTAATGTTGTACCAATATGTTGCTTCCGCAATAGTACATCGCTTCCTGGCAGCAATTCTCTTGATGCTGCGATGGCTTCTTTCAGCAATGCCATTTCCTGATGGCACATGCGCACATCGCAACCGTAGACGGACGCCCCACTCATCTAACAACTGCCGGACTTGCTGGCTACAAAACGCTGCATCATTGTCAGTCAGGAGCTCTTCCGGCGCACCTCGCTCAAAAAAAATGGATGATAGGTGGCGAACAACATTTGCTGAATCCTGTCTGGTCATCTGCCGCCACACCGCAAATCTCGTAGGCCCGCAATCAATGAGAGTTAGAAAGGGCTTGCCACTGTAATGGGTAATATCCATGGCCAGCCGCTGCCACACACTCTCAACTTCCAAGCGACCCTTCTGCCATCGCTCTGGTGCAGGATCAATAGACTGGCAAGCCTCACAATTTCTGACGATCTGTCTGACATCCATCTTGGTCACTGCTGGGTATGCACGCCTCACAAAATAAAGGGTCCTCTTGATACCCGGATGTCCGCTCTGTGCATGAATTTTTTGTATTTGACATGGGTCGATTGCAACTGCACAAGATCGAGCAGTAATCTTCATTCCCATCTTCGCGGCTTCATACCATTTGTGAGGTACACGGGTCAGTTGGTCAGCACGATTACAATGTGATGGCACCAGAGTGACGCTCAGTGATAGCCCATACTCAGATACCAGGTTTTTTAGCGTGTCTAGCCTTCTCCGTATTAACATTTCGCTCGCTGCCTTGGTACGGATTCGTGTCCGTCCTGAAAGTGTGTCAGACACCCAGTGGTAGACACAGAGAGAATCTGTGTACAAGGTCAACTTCTTAGATTGCCACTGCAGGGCCAGATTTACCCCCTTTACAACAGCGTCCAGCTCTGCCAGGTTGATATGCTGAGAATCTGTTACGGGCCGCAGCCAACACGCATCCTCGAACACGTTTCCTCCTTGCTCCAACGATACTCCCAACGCCAAAGAACTGGCATCAACCCACACACCTACGTTGTCTCCGTTAACACACCACCGCCCACAGGCAGGGTCCTTCTTGTTCACTCTCTCCAGTGTCTCTTTAATCATCAGAGTTAGTAGGACATCATCGGATATGTCATCCCAACCCGTGGTTGTTAAATTTGCTCTGCGTTTAATCACACCAACAGCTGCGCGGAGCCAGCCACAGACCGGTAAGTGACCAACAAGTTTTCCACACCAAGAAAAAACGGTCCGCCTTGTAACGAGGTTGGGGATGCTTGGAATTTCACTGCCACGCCTCCATTGTAGGGTGCCATCCTCTTCATAAACATCCAATCCCAATACACGTGCTCCTTCCCTTAAACGTTCGGGATTCTTGCATTCCAGACCAAACTGAGCCAACTTTTCTTTGACACACGACGCAGACTGTACATCTTCATTGACGTATACATCATCAATGTAAGCTGACGTTGAGTCCCTCATGGGCTTTTCTTGGGACAATACTGTGTTGACAATAGTCTTCATGATCTGTGGTGCCACATTTAGGCCGAAGCCAAGGCGTGTAAGGCAGTACCTCTGCCCCTGGAACCAAACTGTCTGGAACGGCCACAACGTCTCATCAACTCGCACCTGTAAATAGGCTTTTCGTAAATCCAATATTGAGACATTAGTGCCTTTCTGACGCCATTCCCTCAACTTACTGGCGCATACGTCAGCATCGGCAGTGTAGGCTTCAATATGCTTGTTAAGCTCCCTATAGTCCAGCACGGGCCGTACTTTCGACTTGTTATGCTGGACTACTGCCATCAAGGGTATTAGACCCTTCGGAGGCCCAAGCTTGTCCTCAGGCTGTTCGCATACTATAGTGAGCACCAGGCTGTGTCCAAGTTGGACTAAGAGGAAGATCAAAGTCACCACGATAGGAGGCGAGACCCAGACATGCTGTGGAGCTGGAACTGTCAAGATCTACACGGACACCGGTGCAGCCACTAAGATCAATGTGCTTGTGACCCAAGGAAATCTCCTGGGGTTTGACCTGTTGCTCGGATACGATGCCATCAAGGCGCTGGGGGGAGTCGCAATTCATCGGGATGGAAAGGTGCGATTCTTAGAGGCCCCAGTGTGTGCAGCGCTCCATATCGATCGGCCGGATTTTACAGTGGACTACGACTCGCGCAAGAGGGCCTGGATTGCATCTTGGAAGTGGACCGAGGGAATGGCACCGACTAAACTCAAGAATGGGGTTGCAGAGTACCCTTTTCACCTCACAAAGGTCGCATGTCTTGGTCCTTCTTTTCTATTTTTGGTCGGTAACGCTGAGCTGGTCTCGAGGTAAGTCTTTTTCCCCTCATCCGTCTCTCCCACGTACCCACACAACACGCAAACACGCGGGCGCTTATCTCCTGGATGCACGTTACAGTTTCCTTTCTAGGGCAATTGCTCTTGACATATCAAAAGCCTTCGATAAGGTATGGCATAAGGGCCTACTTCACAAAATTTCCAGTTACAATATAACTGGAAATGTTTTCTCAATTATTAAATCATTTCTCTCTGATAGGCTTATAAGAGTAGTGGTTGATGAGCAGAAATCAGAAGCTCACAGTATTAATGCCGGAGTCCATCAGGGGCCCATCCTGGGTCCAACTCTCTTCCTGATCTACATCAAAGATCTCTCAAAACACATACTTAAATCATTCGTTGACATCTATGCTGATGACATTACCATCTATGGCAACACATCAAAGGCCGTAAATGACAAAGTTGTCTCTGATTCTCTCTCCTTTGATCTTGAGCGCGTGGTAGAATGAGGGAAGACATCATCAACACTCTGATTCCCATCTGGCATCAATTGGAATGGATGGATCTCGTCTTGGGGAGGCTCTACGGTTTGACAAGCTTCTGGGATTGATCTTTATTCCTGATCTGAAATGGAACACGTACATCAAATCTGTTGCCAATGTTGCTGGAAAAATGGTGAGATCCTTCTACTGCTCCAGTAGATATCTCACTGCTGATGCAATTTTCTATCTATATAAAAGCCAAGTACGTCTAAGGATGGAGTAGTGCTGCCACATCTGGGCAGGAGCTGCTAAAAACAGCCTATCCTGCCTTGACAGAGTAAAAAATAGACTTCGTAGCTTAGTGGGGGATGCTCTTTTCTCTTCCCTGCAAACTCTCTCCCACAGAAGAGATGTTGCGAGCCTGTCTTTGTTTTATTGTTATTTCCATGGCAAGTGCTCGTCTGAGCTCCAATCTCTGGACCCCCTTACTAATCTTTCACGAAAAACACCTGTCTAGCTGAAACCACTGTCAATAATTTTCCCCACTCTTTATCTGTACCTAAATAAAATGTAGATTCTATGAACAAAGCTTCTTTCTTAAAACTGCATGCCTGTGTAAGTCTCTTCTGTTTGCCTGCTTCCCACCTGACTACAACTTGGATGTCTTCAAGTCCAAAAATCTCCATTACTAACAATTACTATGATATTATCCCGTTGATTACTGTACAGGCAAGAATCCTTATGCTCGAGTGGTCTCCGGCCCATGACTCCTTTGTAAAAAAAAAAAAAAAGATGAGCCCACAAAGTTTCAATAGGATTTACGTCTGGGGATTGAGGAGGTCACTTCATCACTGTAACCCCTTTTTCTCAAACCAACCTATTGAAACTTTTGACATATGGCATGGGCATTGTCTTATTGGAAGATTACATCACTTGAAATGTTATTATTAAATATTTTAGTCAAAGAGGTTTGATAAACCTGGTCCAGCATGTTAGCATAAATTGTGGCGTTCATTCTGCCCTCACATGTGTACAACATTCCAGTACCTGAAAGAGCCATATAGTCCCAAACCATTACACTTCCTCCTCCAAATTTGACAGTTGGACCCACACAATCCAGATGAAATGCCTCTCTTTTGCTTTTATAAATTAATTTACTTCAAATTTCTTTCATCAGACCAAACAATTTTTTCCAATTTTCATGATTTTTTACAAATTTCAGTCGTTTTTTTTTTTTCATGTTGGCCTAAGGCAAGTATGGCTTCTTTCTTGCTTTGCATCCTTTTAATCCCACTTCTAATAACCTTCTTCTCACTGTTCGAGCTGATATGTTTTTGGTTGCATCATCCCTATGTTCAGCAGCAAGCTCTGAAGAACTTTCCATCCTATCTGCAAGGGATGCTTTTTTTGTCTTTCCTGACAGTTGTAGACTTTTTACAGCCTTGTCCTTTTCTGCTTTTGAAAGACTTTGTTTCCTTGTACCTTTTAATCGTTGTTTGAATTCTCTTTCTGGAACATTCCATCTTTATGGCAATTTCTATCTGAGACTATCCCTCATCATATAAAGCAATAATGTGTGCTCTTTTAATCTCTGAAAGCTGTTTTTTTGGAGGTATTTTCAATTAAATTATATAGATTATAAATATTATAGCACTAATTGGAATCAAATATTACCTGAAAAAATAAGAAATTTAGTATGACAATTGTTATGATATCTGTTTCTATAAAATAATAATAAAAATCAATAAAACAGTTTTAAATGTGTTTTAAAGTATTCTAGGCAGTCCTAATAATCAAATCCCAAAAGTTTTTAATTCACAAAATAGTTCAAAAGTCAGAGTATAGTAATAGAAATTTTAGAAGGATCTAGAAATTTTAGAATGATCTAGAAGGTCCAAGAGGGTTCTGCAATAACCTAGAATGGGTTGTGGTGCCATATAAATAAATGTGGAAAGGGAAACAGGTGAGTTATCCGTTCGAAACCGATAAGGTAACTCTGGTCTTTGATTTGTGGATAAGTCCAACCGAAAGAATGCAAAACAAAAAAAGGAAAATACATCCCTTCAACCCATGGAAAGTTTGCAGAAATTGTCTTCTAAACCAGTGGTAAATAGAATTTTGAAATTTTCTTATTGACCAAACATTTAAAAGAAAAACAAAAAAGGAATCTTATTGTCATTTAATTTTTTTTGTTAATAGAGTGAATAGTCACTCGAAGTCTCACCTGCTGGCTGTTCTAAATTTTGACTACCTTCCTTCTCCCTTGTAACCTTCACTCCATCGTCCTGTTTTTGTCCTGTTTTTGACCAAGCCATCACTTTTTTAGCATTGATAGTAGTAATTCTAAACAGCTGTGTCTTTTATTAACAACCCCTTTTCATTTGTTTTGTTATTGTTGTAAAAATTTGTGTGCAACCTTTCGTTTATTTTGTTATTTTATTATAATAAAGGAAAATATCATTTTCCTAAAATCATGTTTCACATCGTTCATAATTTTAATTGTTACCTCTTGAACAATCATTTTAAATATTGGAATGAATTTAGGATGAAATAGCTAAAACTCTTGAAAAGGGCTTTAAAGCAAGGAAAATACTACAATCTTTTTTTTTTTTTTTTTTACAAGGGGATCATCACTTATCAAGGCCCAGTGTACACTCGAGGATAAGGGTTAAAGAGGGTATAGTGGTTAAAAGGACAATATCATAGTAATTGTTAGAATTGTAAATTTGGTAAATTGGATTACTTAAGGGGAACGGCTCATCAAGAACTAGTTTACATTGGACTTGAAGACGGCCATCTTGTAGTCAGCTGGAAAGTAGGTAAAAGGAAGAGAGTTCCACAGGCGTTCAGTTCTAAGAAAGAATCTGTTAAATATTTTACATTTGCTCTCAATTGTTCACTGCACGATTCTTAACATTTAAATACCTAGGTTAAAATTATCTCAATTTTTTATAGGTGCTCCATAATTTGGGCCATGGTTGTATTATTATTACTGACTACATCGACTTTATCAATAGATCAAATATTACCTCAGCTAAGAATACACAAAATAATTTACTATTGTAAGTTCTTATGTTTGTATAGAAGATAATTCTTAAAATGTTTTCCACACAATGACAGTTAAAATTAATAATTTTTTAAGCAAGAATTTTTATTTTATTAAACTAATTTGTAAAAGCAAAGATGAAATGATCCTCCCACTTAACTCGTATTCGTCATGTGCCATAGCACATGACGAATACGAGTTAAGTGGGAGGATTTCCAATGATAGCATAAACTCTTCCTTTTGATTGATGAAAAACAAATATGCGATGTTTTTTGTTTTTTTAGAACAATACCAATATTGTTATCTGGGAAAAACAGCTGACCTTGTGAATGTGTATGTCACTGTTTCATTGGCTGTTTTGGCATGTTGCATTATCCTTCCATTTGATGAGGTTGATCATTGATGGAAGCCGTCATAAGTTGAGTATATTATGAAGCTCAGCTTAAGCCATAAATGTTCTTGCATACAAAAGATCTTTGAGTAGCTTCTCAGTTCCTATTATGACTGTCTGACTTCTTTTATAAGCCTTTTGCTTTCCTCCTTATTTCCTATATGATCAGGTGCCTGCAATCTTTGACCAAAATTGTGACCCATTTTTTTAATACTCAGCCCCAATGAGTACTTTGAGAGCCAAGGTTATAGCGATCATTTATAGTATCTCAGACTTTCTGCTTCATTTTTGTTTTAAGTTGTGCTGCTTTTACTACCGTTTATTTGGAATTATCCAGCATCATCTGGAACTTGATATTTTGGGCTTTGAATTTCACTGCAATAGACCTAAGCAATAATTTTAGTTTGGCATGTTTGTTATATAAGGTGACATTTGACAATCTTGGAGGCAAAACCAGCCATTTTCTCATATCCCTTCTGATCTTCCACTGCTTCAGCTGTGTTCATAGTGATTTTGTATACAAGGAGTGTTCATGACAGAACCAGGATGTCTTGAAGAGATCATATCTTGCAGTGCCCAACCATTTTTAGATGCTACTGTTTTAATCGTTACTTTAACCTACTTGTGTCCTATCATTTACCTAAGCTCTACTGAGATGGTAGGAATTTTCTGACTACATATTGCAAAGCAGATATCTTGATGTACTTTCCCCTTCCTAAGGGAGAGGTTTCTGTACATCTTAAGTTTGAAAGTCATTTTAGTCATCTGATCATCCAATTTACTGAGTAAAAAGATTGTAGCATCGTCCATGAACCCCTCAAATGGCATTTGACATCCTCCCACTAAGGCTTTGCATCACTCTCTACTGCTTTGAGAAGTGAGTGCACTGTTATAATGAAAAGTATTGATGACTGTACATCCAATTGCAATTCGCATCTAGAGTTTCATACATCTTGCAGTATAATCATTTGTGATAAACCGCATATATGGAACCCATCAAAATATGTTGTAAGCATTTTGTTTATTCCCTTTGGAATGTGATGAACCTGAATAGAGTTAAATTCTTTCATGAGGCAAATTTAGGAAAAAGAGTGATTAAAAAAAAAATTTTTTTTGCCTTGTAAAAAACAGCAACAAAAAATAAATAGTTTGCATAAGATTAGGCTAATTCCTATTTCAGTCACCTAAATTTATCTACAGAGCAATGTTTGGGGTCCCAACAACTTATTTTACTCAGTAAAAACAAAAATTCAATTATTTGGTAACAAACTCTGAAGCAACACCTGTTACACGTATGTAAGATAAGGTTAAAATGACACTGAATTCGATAATTATCGAATAATGTAAAGTTTGTAAGCATATCCTGTGTAGTTTCTGACTTTTAGCCAATTACAATTTTGCTTTATATAATAGATAAATGTTCCTCAGAAAATCTGACAATTATTGAAAATCCATGTTCATAGCAAAATATTTTTCCTTAATCTTTTACAGGCTCCTGATTTTTTTTACAAATGCTTGGAGAAGAACCTGAATATGTCGTTAGTTGAAATGCTGCGATTCACAGCTGCTTTGAAAAACCTGAAGGAATGAAGTTGTTTTCAACAATCATTTACTGCCTTAGTTCCAGAATAAAAAGTTGCTGATTTCATTGCCAACAACAAATTTCATCCATATGAAAATAATGGCTTTTCTTACAGCAGCAGCAACATTACAAATACTTTTGAAAGAAACAGAAAACAGAGAAGAAGCCAAAGATGAAGCATTTCATTTGTTTTGTTTTCCAAATAATAATAAACTGTCATCAGAAACCCAGGATGAGTGTGAATGTCAACAAACTCAAATATTTCTATTCAACAACAAGACTCTTGATTCATTTGACCCAATTGATAAAAAGTAATTACTTCTGATTAACTAGTAATCATCCAGCGTCCTTCTCCTTTCCCAGGAGTCTTTTTACTTTCATTTTGACTTCAGTTTTTTTTTTTTTGTTGTTTTTTTTACTATGCCATTTGTTTTATTTAACCAAATTATTATTTTTAATATGATTTCGATATTTAAATTTAACTATTATGGTATAATTTAGTTATTAAATAATCAATGGAACCAAATTTTTGTAAAACATTAAGTAATTTTGTTATTAAGGTTTTAATGTTATTTTAATCTTTTCTATTTATAACAGTATTGCACATAAACAGCTTTCAAAACTTTTAATATACGAATTTGCTAAGAATGTTACAGCCATAAATTACTTTTAATGACAGTTTAAATGTTTTCAAATTTTGAATTGTCATAAAATAATCCATTTTATTAAAAAATTTAAGTAG